>NC_088241.1:12915234-13215234 GCF_036934945.1 Oncorhynchus masou masou | reverse complement strand
ACTGGGGAAACATCCATGGCAGGCATTGTTATTACCTTAGCTTGATACATAACTTCTGAGTGATGGGAAGCATGAGCACCACCACCAATCAGCCTACATCACTGTGCACACACCCGTTGTTACTATGAAAACTAGCATAGCATTCATTTGCTGACATGGCTATCTGAACACACACAAATCTGATTTGGTCACTTGTAACATGCTGTGTGGAAAGTCAGTAGTCCAAAATGCATTTGAAAAACAAAACTGATTTGGGCATTAAGGCCTGCAGTGTGAACAAGGCTTTAGTGTGTTTTCTCCATGTCTTCTATCGACATCCTCAGGCCATAGCCGCTCTATTGTAGGAGTGGAACAGAAGAAGAATGGCAGCCTGTGCCTGTTGCTCCTGGACCCTGGCTGTTCACCTGGAGATGTGAGGAAACTGCTGAGCCAAGATGGCTCCACTGTTAGCACAGCTGTCCGCCGCATGAGGAAGTTCTCTGGCAACCTGAAACATAGGCAGTACCAGGTTGTGGTTGTAGATGGCGTGCTCTCCCCCGAGGAGAAACAGGTGAGTCCGAGTGGCTCTAAACTGCATACAGGTACAGTATTTGGTCATCTGGATGGTGTTCCGTAAGGATAAAACCCTTTGAAATGAAGTGAAACAGGGAGGTTGTACCTGAAATTCTCCAATAAGAACACAGGTTTTGACTTTAAATTGTATAGTGTTTTGCTATGATGTGCACTGAACTGGGAATCAACTATTCGATTTCGAAATATTGATTTGTTTTTTGTTTGTCAGACCCGCGTTCTCAACTCAAGAACACTGCAAGCCGAGAGGATCCCTTGATGCTGGAATGCAGTTGTCGCATTCATTTGACTGTGAATGTAAATTTGTAACTGTCAAAAACATTTCATGTTGAATTTTCTTTGACATTTTATTAAGGTAATAAATTATGTATTTTTAATATCGCCTTTTTCTCTGTTCTGTTCAAATCCTCAACATATTCCTGCATGTAGAATTGGGACCTTGTAGAAGGCGTAAGGACACACTGAGAATGGAACATCTATTCATATATTTATTGAACTACCAGAAATGACTGTAACCAAACATTGTAGATTACTGGTAAATGACAAGAATTAACTGTAAAAAAAAAAAAAAAAAACCACACACACTAAGTTTGGGGTCACTTAGAAATGTCCTTGTTTTTGAAAGGAAAGCAACATTTTTGTCCATTAAAATAACATCAAATTGATCAGAAATACAGTGTAGACATTGTTAATGTTGTAAATGACTATTGTAGCTGGAAACGGATGATTTTTAATGAAATATCTGCAAAGGGACCAGGACGACTGATCCGTGTAAAAGAAGGAATGAATGGGGCCATGTATCGTGAAATTTTGAGTGAAAACCTTCAATAAGCAAGGGCATTGAAGATGAAACGTGGCTGGGTTTTTCAGCATGACAATGATCCCAAACACACCGCCCAGGCAACGAAGGAGTGGCTTCGTAAGAAGCATTTCAAGGTCCTGGAGTGGCCTAGCCAGTCTCCAGATCTCAACCCCATAGAAAATCTTTGGAGGGAGTTGAAAGTCCGTGTTGCCCAGCAACAGCCCCAAACCATCACTACTCTAGAGGAGATCTGCATAGAGGAATGGGCCAAAATACCAGCAACAGTGTGTGAAAACCTTGTGAAGACTTACAGCAAACGTTTGACCTCTGTCATTGCCAACAAAGGGTATATAACAAAGTATTGAGAAACTTTTGTTATTGACCAAATACTTATTTTCCACCATAATTTGCAAATAAATTCATTAAAAATCCTACAATGTGATTTTCTGGATTTTTTTTTTCATTTTGTCTGTCATATTTGAAGTGTACCTATGTTGAAAATTACAGGCCTCTCATCTTTTTAAGTGGGAGAACTTGCACAATTGGTGGCTGACTAAATACCTTTTTGCCCCACTATATGTATGTATGTAATAAACTCATCAAAAAAAGAAATGTCACTTTTTCAGGACCGTCTTTCAAAGATAATTCGTAAAAATCCAAATAACTTCACAGATCTTCATTGTAAAGGGTTTAAACATTGTTAGCCATGCTTGTTCAATGAACCATAAACAATTAATGAGCATGCACCTGTGGAGCGGTCGTTAAGACACTAACAGCTTACAGACGTTAGGCAATTAAGGTCACAGTTATGAAAACTTAGGACAATAAAGAGGCCTTTCTACTGACTCTGAAAAACACAGAAAGATGCCCAGGGTCCCTGCTCATCTGTGTGAATGTGCCTTAGGCATGCTGCAAGGAGGCATGAGGACTGCGGATGTCGCCAGGGCAATAAATTGCCATGGCAACAGCTGATCATCCTCGCAGTGGCAGATCATGTGTAACACCTGCATAAGATCGGTACATCCGAACATCACACCTACGGGACAGGTACAGGATGGCAACAGCAACTGCCCGAGTTACACCAGGAACACACAATCCCTCCGCATCAGTGCTCAGACTGTCCGCAATAGGCTGAGAGAGGATGGACTGAGTGCTTGTAGGCCCGTTGTCAGGCAGGTTCTCACCAGACATCACCGGCAACGTTGCCTATGGGCACAAACCCACCGTCGCTGGACCAGAGAGGACTGGCAAAAAGTGCTCTTCACTGGATTCGTGGTTTTGTTTCACCAGTGGTGATGGTCGGTTTCACGTTTATTGTCGAAAGGATTGAGCGTTACACCGAGGCCTGTACTCTACAGCGGGATTGATTTGGAGGTGGAGGGTCTTTCATGGTCTGGGGCGGTGTGTTACAGCATCATCGGACTGAGCTTTTTGTCATTGCAGGCAATCTCAACGCTGAGTGTTACAGGGAAAACATCCTCCTCATGTGGTACCCTTCCTGCAGGCTCATCCTGACATGACCCTCCAGCATGACAATGCCACCAGCCATACTGCTCATTCTGTGCTTGATTTCCTGCAAGACAGGAATGTCAGTGTTCTGCCATGGCCAACGATGAGCCAGGATCTCAATCCAGTTTAGCACATCTGAGACCTATTGGATCGGAGAGTGAGGGCTAGGGCCATTCCCCCCAGAAACGTCCAGGAACTTGCAGGTGCCTTGTTGGAAGAGTGGGGTGACATCTCACAGCAAGAGCTGGCAAATCTGGTGCAGTCCATGAGGAGTAGATGCACTGCAGTACTTAATGCAGCTGGTGGCCATACCAGATACCGACTGTTACTTTTGATTTTGACCCTCCCCTTTGTTCAGGGACACATTATTCCATTTATGTTAGTCACGCCTGTGTCAAGTCTGTGGAACTTGTTCAGTTCATGTCTGTTGTTGAATCTTATGTTCATACAAATATTTACACGTTAAGTTTGCTGAAAATCAACACAGTTGACATTGAGGGGACATTTATTTTTTGCTGAGTTTATATATATATATATATACACACACACACACACACACACACACACAAACATAAACGGAGTGCATTCATGGAGAGACACGCCTGGTGCATCTTTGTCCCACACTGTCTTTCACTAGAAGTAGGAATAGACCAGCCCCTCCTCATGTATTGTCAAATCAGAAAACAAGACCAAGTAGTTCTCCCCTTTCTCAAACATGAGTCAGGTTACATGGGGAGACATCGAGACCACTGATGATTTAGTGTTGAGTCACACTTTATCCTTCTGTCCTGTTCCAATTGAGGAGGAACATTCCGTAACCTCAGCTTTTATCTTCTTACCGTATCTGGGGGCTGGGGCCCTCTAGGTACGTGCGGCTTCGGTGGAACCAATACACACACACACTGACATTCACTCACACAAACATATACTCTCTCACAAACACAGATGACACACACCCTCCTGGCAAGTCACCTGGCAACACGATCACTACTGAGAATAGGACAGATAAATAAATAAAAAGTTGCTGGTGAGAAGGACATTCTGTAATACATATTATTCCCAGGCCACCGACTGGAATGCTCTAATTACTATTGAACTGTTAGGACCGCAGTCTGTGGGTTGGTTGGAGGAACTTCTTTTTCCTCCAAGCCTCTGTCCTGATTCCTGTCCATGCCCTCTCAGCAATGTGACAGCTCACTGATAACTGACAGATGTGTGGATTGCGACTACATATGTCCTTATCAGTTCTACAGAGAATAAATATGTATTGGACATATTACTGTCATATTAGAGAAATTTCACGAACTGGTGAAAGGTTATGCTTTGTTGCCCTCTAACAAAATATGAATCCATCAGAAGTATTAGGGTCCATGCATAACAGGACCTGGCCAGAAAACGTGGAGAAATTACATTTGCCATTGACAATCACCATTTTTTTATTCAGTTTAATAAAATATATCAACGCAAAACGTTAAAAAGAGGGGGAAAGTTCTGTATTTTAGACCGATTTGCCTCATGATTTGTCAACTCGAAGACAAGATCTCTTCCAGTCACACTGGAGTGCTGCTTCAGGCTCTTTACATGCCTTGTTAACCAATCAGGTTCACAGAAATCGCAGGTCACGCGGGCTGGGCACAATGCACAAAGTTTAAGTCTCCACTTTCCGCTGGTATTTATTTAGCAAGCCTGATAACACATCACACCAGACAGACACAAAAAATAACTCCTCCGTAAATGTATCCGCCTATGCACTTAAACATTAGCGATCTGACATGCTGTATTGCATGGAAACAATATAATTGTTCAGTCTGATCACTACTATGTGCACTGTCTCTGGCCAGGGTGAAGGAAGCAGTAACTTGGTGTATTTATAGCCAATTTGTTTGTGAGAAAATGTGAATTGGATGAAATTTGGTTTATATTCAAACTTGGACTGACTCGACTACCTAGGCTTTTTCAATCCAAAATGATTAACTGGAATTAATCAATAAACACAATAGCTAACAGGCTGAGTTAGATGAGATTTTTAATTAGGCCTAGAGTTGCATTGGGCGGGACAATATGACGCAACAAACCCGCATACAGGATGCTTTGTCCAATCATGTTGCTTTTCTCTGCTTTCTGTGTAAACAACCGAAGTCCTAATATAATTAATATATAACTACAAGGTTGCTGCAGTTTGACAGTGGTTTCATCTTCCCCAAGGACATTCGTTTGTTTAAACCATGTGACCTGATTAGAACAACTCTGGTCCCACCATAGCCCATTTTAAACCTTAATACAACAGATTAATCACGGCATACCGTTTAAGGTCCTGGGTTTTACCTGGTTAGGTTACCAGAACAGGAAAGATTACAGCCCCATAATACATTTTCACCACATCACTCTAGTACGTGTGGTGCCACCTCTGATGCACAGAGTGGAAAGTGTGTGTGTTAGAGTGAGTGCACCAAATGTTGACAAAACAAAAATTAATTTGGCCTCAAAAACGTTTCTCAATTAATTTTCTCAGTAAAACAAACTAATTAAGAATACCGGATTTCCTCTGTAGCCTAATCAAAATCGTTTCCCGTTTTTCGTCGGTCATGGGGGATGTAAAATATGGCACATTGCATGGAGTCTGTAACGCTGTGTTTAAAAAAGGCAAATTAATCTCAAGTGCGACCGCGCAGGAAACAAACCCTACTGCTGCGTGCGCAAACGCGCTTAAATTGTATAGGCGGTCAGTATTCCTCGCGCACGACACGAATAAAAAAACCAGCTGAAACGCGTGTTTGTCTTCCGCGTCTTCTATTTGGGACAGTAGGTGATATTCGGGTGCGCATTGGACACAGGGTGAATTTTACTTCGCTCTGCCCGCTATCCATCATAAAACCTTATTTTTAAGAATAGTTGTGAATTGACTGCAAAAAACTACCTGGGGCCAGGGATTTCATAGTAGCCAACACCGACTGTGGATTTTGTCACATTGGCATACAATGACAACTTCCATCCGTACAAAGACAGGTAGGGAATTCTGTGCAGTGCGTGGAGTTATAGTTGGGAGTTCAAATGGGTTGCTCTATTGCCTATTGCAGAATACAGTGCCTACCCATGTATTGCCATTTTATCATGTTAATTTAATGTTAAACCAGAATCTGAGTGGCATAGTTAGAAACAAGTAATTACTTTGTTTTCTCTGTGTGATACATAGGTGCGTAATTGTGGTATTGTCATATTTGGAACATCTCAGTGAGATGTTTGCATGTCTGAAGTGTACATTACTGTCCATATATATATATATTATGCACTGTTGCATGCAAGATCTGTCTCACCCGGTAAGAGATAGAAAGGATTACATAGGACCATGAATGGTGACCAAGGCTTGAGCTTGATGGACACAAACTAAGCAACTTTTTTTAAACCTGTGATTCAGACCAGCCCGTGAACAGAACAACATGCTCTCTGTCCCTCTATGATTTACAGCTAGAACTGCATTGTTGCACAGCAAACCCACCATTTATCTTGACTGAAATATTTGCTAGTCCTTCATATGAAGACTTTTTTCTGTACCCAGACTTTGTTTATAGGTACTTGAATGTTATTGAATGTCTCCTTTTGTTAAAGGGTCAATCTGGGATTGTTACATACATTTTATGACTTTTGAGTTAATGGCATGTAGCCATTGCTGCTTCATGAAGAATATAACTTGTAAATGCCTCATGCGTTTAGGTCAACTGTTTTACTCCACCAGAACCCAAAATAGTGTTATTTGTTTAGAATAACAATGTTATTCTAAACAAACCCTATATGGTTTCATAACTATCATTTTGATATCATTAATGGTCAGTCCTTGCATCCATGACTCCGTTTATGTTTACATTTCTCCAGCCCCAACCCTCAGCTGTTTACCAGTTGTTTTTCTAATCCCAGATTTCCCCTTGAAACATTTCCACTTGGCATCCTCCTGGCTCCCTGTGATCTGATAGCTATATATACATTTGTTTGGAATAACAGCCTAATTTACTGGGCTTTTTGGGTGTTTATTTCAGATTTTTGTCTAATCAAGCACAGCGTTTCAACTCTAGATGAGTAGAACTTTGGCCTCGTGCCTTCTCACACGGCTGGAGGTGTATGGTTATTCCCTGTTGTGTGTTAATGCTTACACAGATCCAGATTGCTTGAATGAGTGGGCCTTTGATTATATCTTGTCTTCTCAGATCCTTTGGATTCCACTGATCCCCAGATTCTGGACTATATGCTGGTTCCTCACCGGAACTTCAACCTGATCAATGGGGTCCACTCTCCCGACGAGGTCGACCAAATCCAGAACTGGGAGATCCGAGACTCAGACGTATTCGCCGTCACTTATCCCAAGTCAGGTGAATACTGGAGACAGCATGGATGTACTTACCTAGAATACCCAGTTGATTACCGCTTTTAAAACATTCCTGCATACCTCTTTTTATCTCTAAGGTCCTCTTACACAGTTTCAGCTCAACTGATTAGATCTCGTTCAGCGAGTTTACTTTGCTTATCTGTTAATGGGCTCTGTTCTCAACTTGTATCAGTCCAGCAGCCCAGATAAGTGAAAGAAATGTCCTAGTTGTTTTAAGCCAACAAAACTGGTATTTTCTCCCGGCGCAGAATCTTGCCCGCATCCTTACATTAGGTGGAATGCTGCCATGCCCTGTTATTCTCCCCTTGGCTGAAAACAATGGTTTAAACCAGGCTAGATTAAAGTGTAACAGACCGATGTCCCATAAGCATCGTATCAGAGCAGGAGTAGCACAGTGACGGTAGGCAGGACAATGTCCACATTCAAATACACTATATATACAGAGTATGTGGACACCCTTCAAATTAGTGGATTTGGCTATTTCAACCACACCAGTTGCTGACAGGTGTATAAAATCAAACACAGCCATGCAACCGTCATAGACAAACATTGGCAGTAGAATGGCTTTACTCAGGAGCTCAGTGACTTTCAACGTGGCACTATCATAGGATGCCACCTTTCCAACAAATCAGGTCGTCAAATTTCTGCCATGCGAGAGTTTCCCCGGGCAACTGTAGGTGCTGTTATTGTGAAGTGGAAACATCTCAGCTGCGAAGTAGTAGGCCACACAAGCTCACAGAACGGGACCACCGAGTGCTGAAGCACGTAGCGTATTAAAAATTGTCTGTCCTCAGTTGCAGCACTCACTACCGAGTCCCACACTGCCTCTTGAAGCAACATCAGCACAAAAACTGTTCGTCGGGAACAACATGAAATGGGTTTTCTTGGCCGAGTAGTTGCGCATGGTGATCTTAGACTTGTGTGCAATGCCAAGCGTCGGCTGGAGTGGTGTAAAGCTCACCGGCATTGGACACTGGATTAGTGGAAACACCTTCTCTGGAGTTATGAATCACACTTCACCATCTGGCAGTCCGACGGACGAATCTGAGTTTGGTGGATCCCAGGAGACCGCTACCTGACCCAATGCATAGTGCCAACTGTTTGGTGGAGGAGGAATAATGGTATTGGGCTGTTTTTCATAGTTCGGGCCAGGCTTCTTAGTTCCAGTGGAAGGAAATCTTAACCCTACACCGTACAATAACCTTGTAGACGATTCTATGCTTCCAACTTTATGGCAACAGTTTGGGGAAGGCCCTCTCCTGTTTCAGCATGACAATGCCCTGTGCACAAAGCAAGGTCCATACAGAATGGTTTGACGAGATCGGTGTGGAAGAACTTGACTGGCCTTCACAGAACCCTGACCTCAACCCCAACGAACACCTTTGGGATGAATTGGAACGCCGACTGCGAGCCAGGCCTAATTGGCAAACATCAGTGCCCAACCTCACTAAGGCTCTTGTGGCTGAATGAATGCAAGTCCCCGCAGCAATGTTCCAACATCTAGTGGAATGTCTTCCCAGAAGAGTGGAGGCTGTTATGGCAGCAAAGGGGGGACCAACTCCAAATGAATGCCCATTTTGGATTGAGATGTTCGACGAGCAGGTGTCCACATACTTGTTAGTGTAAAATCCCTGAGAAACAAAAGTTCACTACATTTTCCCCAATAAAAATAACCCCTGAATTGTCAGTTAAACTGCGTGGGTGTTATCAAATCAAGATAGTGAGGTGAAAGGGCCAAGCTATCCAGTAATGTACATTGTATGGTAGGACTGACATTGAAGTTTAAATTGAATTGAAATTACCTCTGGGTGACCTGTAGTGTCCACTCTGCTGTGATTGACAGGGACGATCTGGATGCAGCAGATTCTGACTCTGATAGAAGCCAAAGGTGACGTCACTCCAAACACAGAGCATCTCAACGCGCAGCGCGTCCCATGGATCGAGCTGATTGGCAGTGAGAAGGAGTTTAACGCTACCCCTTCCCCCAGGCTACGGGTCACCCACCTGCAGTACAAGTTCATGCCTCTCGCCATCAGACAAAAGAGGGGAAAGGTCAGTGGAATGCAAGGCTCATTTTGGTAACACTTGGATATTATTCTGTGGTATTAGCACTTCATAATTAGCACTTTGGTATTGGTGTTAGCCTGCAGGTATAATGCTTTCTTACTTGTTATGTATGAGCCTTTTTAATGCCTTATAAGGCTTTTAATATTTTATATATATCTGTGTATCAAAATACTCTAAATCAGGGGTGTCAAAGTCAAATGGACGGAGGACCAAATAAAAAATTTAGCTACAAGCCGAGGGCCGGACTGTTCGAATGTTCATTGAAAAATTTTTAAATGACGCATATAGTCTAGTGAACCTAATTGAACCTACTGAAAACCTAACAAATATATTCCAATATGATCAGATAAATAAAGCAATATTTTCTTATGGCTCTGTCAGTAATCTTTAATTTTCAACAGACACAAAAGACAAATTTCCTTTATATAAAAATCCCCATAACATGAACATTAAATGAAAGAAACCGGTATTCAAGGCACCATCAGTAGCCTATATTTTCTATTTTAGCAAAAGTGGGCTAAATTTACTTCAAAGAAAAAAACAATAATAGCAATTTTCTATCATCCACTCAACTGAAATATTTTTAAAATATAATTGGATTGAAATACAATAAAATAAAGTGCAAAAATCTATTAATCAAAAACAACACTTTGTTTAAGGAGAAGTAACATGCAGTGAAAACAAATATTAAACTTTAACTTTTAAACTTGAACTGAGTAAAAACTCTAAATATGTGATTGCACAGTAATGTTCACTTGTTTGAGGTTGAGGGTGATACTTGGTGGTGTCCCATCTTTTCCACAAGTTCATCAATGTTCGGGGTAAGGCTCTGAGCTGAGGAAATCCTCAGAATTGAGTGGAGGTGTTCAGCAGTAAGTCGACTTCTGTGTGATGTTTTGTTCAGGTTCATCAAAGAAAAAAGTTGTTCACACAGGTATGTGCTGCCAAACATAGACAACGTTTGAGCAGCCTGGATGCGCAGCTGGGGCATTGTGTCGGGGAGGAAACGGGCGAACTCCGCAGCACCCACTGCCGCCCCCTCCGTAAATGGCCGGGCTGATTTAGCGATCTCTTCTGCCAAAATAAAACTGGCCTTGACAGCAGCCTGGCCTTGTGATTTGGCTTTTTTGAACAGAGCCTGTCGAGATTTGAGGCCTCGTTTTAATTCCTCTGCCTTTTGTAGCCTTTGTTCCATGTCCATATTCTTGTTTTTGTCCGCGTGTTTCGTTTCATAATGTCGTCTCAGATTATACTCTTTCAGTACCGCCACACTTTCTCCACACAGAAGACACACAGGTTTTCCAGCTACCTCCGTGAACATATACTCCGACTCCCACCTTGTTTGAAACCCCGGTTCTCAGTGTCCACCTTCCGTTTTGCCATTTTTGATGGGTATCTGAAAGTTAATTTTACTGTGATGCTGACGACTGCTGTGCCAATAAATATTGAAATGAAGCAGCCTACTGCTCGGTGCGTCACCGTTGCATTGTGGGAAATGTAGTATTGGTGCGTGTAAAAGATCTGCGGGCTGCCGGCTTGCTGCGGTCTGCGGGCCGGTTCTAATAATAAATCAAGATCATCCCAGGGGCCGTAAAAAACCTTCTCGCGGGCCGGATGTGGCCCGCGGGCCTTGACTCTGACATATGTGCTCTAAATGGTCGGTATACATGCTGATTATAAGTCTTAGAATGCATAGTACCTGCAGGCTTTAAGTGTTTACCGGAAGTCTATTTTCACTATTTGTCATTACCTTCAGGATTACTTTCATTAAATTATTACTACTGATATAGATGGATCGTTTTTTTTACAGTCAATCTATTGATGTGCAGTATGATCTTGCTTCCCTAAGGTGATCTATGTGGCCAGAAACCCTAAGGATGTTATCGTGTCCTATTACCACTTCCACAAATATGCAGCCATGCTGGAGACACCGAAGGACTTCAATGATTTCTTTGAGAAATTCATGGAAGGGAAAGGTAAGTAGAATGTGTGCCTTTGGTCCTGTTAAGGACTATGAATATCATACATGATGTGCAAAGCCAAGTATTTTGTTCTATGGGGAGTTGGCACTAGCCAACAATGCGTTATGCTTACAGTTAAGTCAGTTAATTGTGATTATTTTGAAATGAATGATGTCGAAAGCCTTATAAACACTTTTGCCTGTAGTATCCTTAGGTTCATCTATGCTTTCATGGTGGTAGGCTGGTTATGAAGCATCCATTTGAGTCTTTGCTGTGTGTGTTGCAGTTTTTGGGAGCTGTTGGTTTGAGCACATCAAGACGTGGTACGCTAATAGAGACAACATGAACTTCCTGTACATCACATATGAAGAGATGATCAAGGTACCAACAGTGGCGAATCCTACCTGTCCATCTACTTGTCCATCCTGTCCTGTACTCGGAGTTGGTTTGTGAGTTTACATGAGTCTCAAAGCATGAACTGTGTGTGTGTTGCAGGACCTGCACTCCATGGTGGAGAGGATGTGCAGGTTTCTAGGGAAGGATTTGACAGAGGAGCAGATGGCCAGTGTAGTGGAACACAGCACCTTTAGAACCATGAAACAGAACCCGCAGGCTAACTACAAGACAGTGCCCGACTCCCTGCTTGACCACAACAAGGGCACGTTTATGAGGAAAGGTATGCACGTCACACCTTCTAAGTCATCATATAATGTGATAACAGAATGGTCACCTGTCTCCTTATCAATACACTTTGGTATGAGGATTGCACAAGCTGCAAATTATTTCAGCCTTAATCAAGCCAAGGGCAACCACAAAGGCCTTATAGTACTGTACTTGTAACACCAGGCCCCCACACATTTACACTGAACCAATGTTCCGATAGATATACAACCATCCGGATTATAATCTGTGCAAACCTGAAGAAAAATTAAATTGATCATTTTTGATCTTATAAGGCAATTCTGCCACTTTTCAGCCTCATATTCATGATCTCTGGAATCATACTTGTCTACATATGTGGAAATGGTGAGTTAAAAAGCTAAGGTCCTATTCTTTTTTAAATCTGACATCACAGGGTAGGATTAAAAGTAAGAAACTGTGATTTACAAGTTTCTAGCCAGAGGGAGGGTATTTTATTGCTCTGCACGTCACCGCAAATCTCGTGTTTGTTGTTCTCGGGTAGAACTTTAACCTTAGATATTTATATACGAAATGTAGAAATGTGTCATTTTCACATACTGTATGTACACTGGTATTATGCTGGAGATAATGAAAATGATGTTGAAAAGTGGTGGAATTGCCCTTTTAATACTCTTTTACATTATTGACTGATTTCCATCCACACTCTTGACAGGGACCATTGGGGACTGGAAGAACCATTTCACTGTTGCACAGAGCGAGAGATTTGACAGTGTCTTCCAGGAGAAGATGAGGGACGTGCCCCTCTCCTTTGCTTGGGACATCAATGACGTCACTAGTGTCACGTGATGACATCCCAGTCACGTCTTGCAGGGATGTTTTTAATCCTTGGGCGGGCCCCCGAAGCATTTTTTCAAGTCCAAATAGTGTAAAAAGAACAATTTTTTTCAGGATGGAAAAACGCTTTTACTGTAAACTTAAATGACTAAATGCCTTTTTTTATACCACAGCATTGTTGAATATTTGTTTATGATGTACAGAACGTGGGCATTTATCCCTTACATAAAATAACCTTTGAAAACTAACAGTCACCTAAATAAATACTAGAAAGTCAGGGACAATTGAAAAATCCCTCAAACAATTAATTTAGCACTACATATTTCATGTTTGAGCAAAAGAACACAGAATTAGCCATCGCAAAATGCATAGAATTGCAGAAAATTGGCTTTAAAACGGCGAAGATGAGGGTCTCTAAAATGTTCTCTAAAATTCATGCCCCTGCCACATCCACCACCTAAGCCCATTATTGATCCAGAAAAAACACTGCCTTGGTTACAAGTTACCCTAGATAATTTAATAAGCTAGTTATAAGCTATACTGAACAAAAATGTTTCATGAGTTGAAATAAAAGATCCCAGAAATTTTCCATACACACAAAGCTTATTTCTTCTTTCTTTTATTCATTGCACAAATGTGTTTACATCCCTGTTGGTGAGCATTTTTCCATTTGCCAAGATAATCCATCCACCTGTCTCAAGTTGAGGGAGTGTGCAATTGGCATGCTGACTGCAGGAATATCCACCAGAGCTGTTGAATGTTAATTTCTCTACCATAAGACACCTCCATTTTAGAGAATTTGGCAGTACGTCCAACTGACCTCACACCACGTGTAACCACGCCAGCCCAGGACCTCCACATCCGGCTTCTTCACCTGCGGGATCGTCCGAGACCAGCCAACCAAAGAAATTCTGCACACTGTCAGAAATCATCTCGGGGAAGCTCATCTGTGTCCCAACCAGTTTCTTGACCTGACTGCAGTTTGGCATCATAACCAACTTCTGTGGGCAGATGCTCATCTTCGATGGCCACTGTCATGCTGGAGAAGTGTGCTCTTCACAAATTAATCTGTTTCAATTGTACTGGGCAGACAGCATATGTGGCGTTGAGTGGTTTGCCGACATCAACGTTGTGAACAGAGTGCCCCACGGTGAGGTTATGGTATGGGCAGGCATAAACTACAGACAAAAATAATTACATTTTATCGATGGCAATTTGAATGCACAGATACCATTACAAGATCCTGAGGTCCATTGTCGTGCCATTCATCCACCGCCATCACCTCATGTTTCAGCATGATAATACACAGCCCCATGTTGCAAGGATTTTCATTCCTGGAAGTTGAAAATGTCCCAGTTCTTCCATGGCCTGCATACTCACCAGACATGTCACCCGTTGAGCATGTTTGGGATGCTCTGGATCAACATATGACAGTGTGTTCCAGTTCCTGCCAATATCCAGCAACTTCACACAGCTATTGAAAAGAAGTGGGACAACATTCCGAAGGCCACAATCAACAGCCTGATCAACTATGCGAAGATGTTGATCTCTGAGGCAAATGGTCATACCAGATACTGACTGGTTTTCTGATCCACACCCTTTCCTTTTGAAGGTATCTGTGGCCAACAGACTCTTCTCTGTATTCCCAGTCATGCAAATCCATAGATTTGGGCCTAATACATTTTAACTGACTGATTTCCTTATATGAACTGTAACTCAATCTTTGAAATTGTTGCATGTTGCATTTATATTTTGGTTCAGTGTAGTAGCCATCAATCCAAAATGTATATTAAGCTATTTTAGAGGGAAAAATAGTTTCGCAAGTGTACAGTAACTTCTCATGCGCTGTACCCACAGTTTCAGTCGGTTTTAATGTGTATAAAAAACATTCATAAAGTTTAAAGAATTGAACTATATATTTTTAAAAGCAATTTTCTTGACTCATTTTAGCTATATGGTGATAGAATAAGGAAACAGCGAATTCAACCAGTGTCTTTTGAAGGTTATGTTCCGTAACAAAATGTGCTGCTGCCCTCTGTGGGTCAGTCAGGGTTTCTACAACTGCCTTATGAATTCCAAGCCGACAAGCACTTATTCCCTATTTTTCCACATTCAGATTACCTAGATGGCAATGTAAAGTCCTTAGTCCCCCACATCCAAGAAAAGTACTTAACACAAATGCTAGTTATGGATCTTTCATTCTCATTGAAAGTCTAAGAAGCAGTAGATCTGTTCTATGTGAGCTATTTCTATGCAACCTATTTAAGTATCTTTTATTTTGTACACCAGCTTCAAACAGCTGACAAGATTTTTGTTTATGGAAAAGACATTTCAGAGGTTTAGATGCTACACTATACTTGTTTTGTCAAACTGAAATTAAGCAAACTAGAATATTTGTGACCAGGAAATGGTGAAGAGATTTCTGCATAGTGCATCTTTAATGGCATCCGGGTATAAATCAACTCATTGACAAGGGTGTATAAATGCCTTGAGGTGATTCTGTGTTTACAGTCAACTGGAGTTATAGTTCATGTTTAAAACAAATGTGGGTGTTATTGGTTGTCTTCTCTGTGCTTGGTCAGATACTGTGACTCCCCTTCCTGTGATGATCCCCTCCTGTTAGTATCGGTTGCGTTCAAAGTCGTAAATATTAGTCGTGCTACGCATTTCAGAAGAATTCTCTATCTCATTGATGTCGTTCCTGAGATGCAAAACGTTTCCCCAGGCATTGGGGATCTGAATCTGTGCGGCACAACGTGACTGCAATAAAGATGATCTGGGACCGGACCTGGTTTCAAATACTATTTCAAATGCTTTCAATAAAATAGTCAAGACACTGCAATCCCCACTCATCTGGCACCCCAGGCAGGCTAGAGCAAATGCTCAAAGTATTTTAAAGATTATAAATAGTATTTGAAAACATGTCTGCCTGGAACATGCCCATGGCATCTTTCTCTTCTTCCTAGTTCAGTCCTCATCACTTCCCAGTGCCAGAGGGTCAAAGTCAGGGTCGTCTTCATCCAGGTCAAGTTCCTCAAGGTCCTGGAAGAGGGACTCATCCACTTCAACACTGTTTCCAGCTGAACAGGAGGGAAGCGCAAAGTCATTGTTCAACCTTTTACAGATCCCCCTCGCTAATCACCATACTTCTCTTACCTCAGACATACTGAGGCAAACGCGCACACACACACACACACACACACACACACACACTACAGTTGTATAACTCCGCTATACTTACAATCTTCCAGGAACTGTATATCTGATGTATCAAGATTGTGATCGGTCTCAAATAGCTTTTTTCCTGATAGAGAAAAAAAGTGTTAATCATGTACAAATGCCAAGACGCTCACCAACATTAAGAACCTTGTCTCAAATGGTGGACTGGACCTCACTTTACATGCACTGACAGCTACATTGGTATGTGTTCATTTAAAGTAGAGGTTGACCGATTAATTAGGGCCGATTTCAAGTTTTCATATCAATCGGAAATCGGTATTTCATTATACCTTTATTTAACTAGGCAAGTCAATTAACACATTCTTATTTTCAATGACTGCCTAGGAACGGTGGGTTAACTGCCTTGTTCAGGGGCAGAACGACAGATTTCCACCTTGTCAGCTCGGGGACCAAATCTTGCAACCTTACAGTTAACTAGCCCAATGCAATAACAACCTGCCTCTCTCTCATTGCACTCCACAAGGAGCCTGCCTGTTACACGAATGCAGTAAGCCATGGTAAGTTGCTAGCTAGTATTAAACTTATCTTATAACAAAACAATCAATCATAATCACTAGTTAACTACACATGGTTGATATTACTAGATATTATCTCGCATGTCCTGCGTTGCATATAATCTGACTGAGTGGTGTTAGGCAGAAGCAGGCGTGTAAACATTCATTTAAACAGCATTTTAGTGTGTTTTGCCAGCAGCTCTTCGTTGTGCGTCAAGCATTGCACTGTTTATGACTTCAAGCCTAACAACTCCCGAGATGAGGCGGGTGTAACCAATGTGAAAAGGCTTGCTAGTTAGCGCGTGCTAATAGCGTTTCAAACGTCACTCGCTCTGAGCCTTGGAGTGGTTGTTTCTCTTGCTCTGCATGGGTAACGCTGCTTCGAGGGTGGCTGTTGTCGTTGTGTTCCTGGTTCGAGCCCAGGGAAAAGCGAGGAGAGGGAAGGAAGCTATACTGTTACACTGGCAATACTAAAGTGCCTATAAGAACATCCAATAGTCAAAGGTTGATGAAATAATGGTATAGAGGGAAATAGTCCTTTAATAACTACAACCTAAAACTTCTTACCTGAGAATATTGAAGACTCATGTTAAAAGGAACCACCAGCTTTCATATGTTCTGAGCAAGGAACTTAAACGTTATCTTTCTTACATGGCACATATTGGACTTTTACTTTCTTCTCCAACACTTTGTTTTTGCATTATTTATTTGAGGCTAAATTGATTTTATTGATGTATTATATTAAGTTAATAAGTGTTAATTCAGTATTGTTGTAATTGTCATTATTACAAAAAAATAAAAAATAAAAATATCGGCCGATTAAATCGGTAGCTGCTTTTTTGGGCGTCCAATAATCGGTATCGGCGTTGAAAAATCATAAAATCGGTCGACCTCTAATATAAAGCCTTTCTGGGCAAACTCCCTCTACCTCTGTAGCCGGCTCTCCTTCACCACTAGGAGTTACAGACATTGTCTTCAATATGGTTGCTACTTAAAGTCCCCAGGGACATTACCAAGTTAGGACTACCTTTCCAACTGTGCACACTGTGTCTCCCTGTAAAAGAGACTCAATGGACTTCTCCTGGTTAAATAAAAAAATGCAGAAACTTGAAGCACTTGGGTTCATGTTTTGACTGTACATGATGGCGGAGATGTAGCATCCAGATTAGGGTTTAATATTTTCCAGGTATTTTCCAAATGTTCCATCCTGAGAATAAATCATTTCTCTACCGGTAACCAGGTATTTCCCGCCAAAACTGGAAGTGCCATTCAAAAGCATATAAATAGGCCTGTCTGGATTTGATTGAAAATTCAAGCCTGATGCTACCTGAGCCATACATTAAAATACATTGTAGGCTGCATGTGCTGCTCAGTAAAAGTTACAAGTATAGGCTAGCGAATTTGATCAAAATATAATAGGGTCTGTTTGTATAATTAGTAGGCTGACGCATATATACACCTTTCATAATATTTCCCCAAATGTTATTAGCCTACTTCTTGTTGATTCAATCCTTCCTCACTTTCAACAGTTAAAGTTGGCATTATCTTCATTCTAAAAGACATCCTTGAATAATACAGGACTAGAATTAGATGTAGAAGGCTTTCACTTCAAAGACTGAATGGTTTATTGGTCTGAACAAATAACTGCTATAGCCTACAGGCATCGCACATTGACTATTATTTCAAACTACCCGTGAGTTTTATTGGCTGCTGCATTCAACTTTCAGTAAACAAGAGCTTGCGTCTCCGAATAGTCTATTGGTATAAGAAATGCTACGAAAAATCATGTCCCGCAAGCTAATCCAGTCTAGCTTTTCCTGCATGGGAAAGGAGAGGGGTCAACGGCACACTGATGAGTGCTTATTGCGCAAGAGACCGAGGCTATAAGTTAGAAAATTATTATGCATAACCCATCATTAATTAGCTAAATATAAGGCTAATACTGAATTGAATTTATTACCTGAAAGAGGTAGGCTAGGACATCTAGAACACGATTATCTATTTCGGATGCAATTTGAATGAGGTTGATGGAGAGAGAGACTGAAAAAGTACACTGATTTAAAGCAATGATATTCGAGATAGCTGCTGTTTTAAAACAGCCTGGGAAAAAAAGAAGCCAGATGGAGATGGGTAAATTAGACATATATTTGGTCTTTATATTACTGACGCATAGACTATGCAAATGTACCTGTCACAAGAAGAAAAGTTACCACGATGAAATGATAGGTCTACATGCATTGTGAACTGTACTCCATACTAAAATGGGCAGTCTGTCCCCACCCTGAGCACGGATGATTTATCATACAGAGGCCGTAGAGAAGCCAGATTTAAACATTGCATATAATTTAACAGATCCATTTCAAGCCAAGCTGTTTGCATAAATAATTGAATATATTTACCAGTGTCTCGCAGTTATTTATCCTGGGAAAAGGGAGTGATTTTGGGCTGTAAATCTCCGTAACCAGGTTCCCGCCATTTAACCCTAATCCAGATGGCTTTTGGCTGGGGATGAATAGGGGTTTGGGGGGGGTAGGCACATACCTGTGAGTTTAATCTTCCCAGCCTGCTGCTGCTCCTCCTCTTTCTGCCGTTTCCTCCTCAACTCAGCCATCTCCAGCTCAAACTTGGCTTTCCATGACAGGAAGTTCTCGATGGTGACCACTGTTCCTTGGAAGAGCACCTTCTCAGCCTCCTCCGCTGCCTCCTCTTTTCGCCTCTTCTCTTCCTCTCTTCTGTTTTTTATCTCGTCCACTAATTCGTTCAGTTTGTCCTGAACTGCTGTCACTAGGGTGAATATCATCACCATTCCAAGGTTTTCCTCAGCCTAGAAAATTTTAAAAACACAGATGTACGCGTTGTCATTGCCGAGTAAGGCTGAATAGACAGGCAGAGAGAGACTGACGGACAATCAAACATACAAAGCTGCAGTAAGGCGAGAATGATGGAACAGACCGTGAGTGAGTGAGTAGGGCTGTTAGCCAGTGATTGTAAAGCAAATAACTGCCGGTCTCATGGAAATTCCACGGACATTCTTCCAAATGGACAATGACCCCAAGCATACTTCCAAAGTTGTGGCAAAATGGCATAAGGACAACAAAGTCAAGGTATTGGAGTGGTTATCACAAAGCCCTGACCTCAACCCTATAGAAAATGTGTGGGCAGAACTGAAAAGGTGTGTGCGAGCAAGGAGGCCTGACTCTGTCAGGAGGAATGGGCCAAAATTCACCCAACTTATTGTCGGAAGCTTGTGGAAGGCCACCCAAAACGTTTGACCCAAGTAAAACAATTCTTACCAGACGTAGCTTCTTTGTTCTGCCGGTGCATTGAAACTCCCTCCAGTTCTACATTACCTGTGTCGTTGTTCAGCCATGAGTGAAACATAAGATATTACAGTTCTTAATGTCCTGTTGGTAGGACAATCATAAGTCATCAATTTTATTTTCCAATGATTGCATGTTAGCAAGTAGAATTGATGGCAGTGGGAGATCACTCGCTCGCTTTCGGATTCTTAAAAGGCAGCCTGATCTGCGTTCTCTTTTCCTCCTTTTCTTCACTCTAATGACAGGGATCTGGGCCTGTTCCCGAGGGAGCAGTGTATCTCTCGTGAAACTCGTTAAAGGAAAAAGCTTCTTCCAATTCGTGGTGAGTTTTCATGTCCAGTAGTTATTTTCAGTCATAAGAGATGGTAGCAGCAACATTATGTACAAAATAAGTTAAAATAAAAAAGCGAACAAAATAGCACAATTGGTTACGGCATGTAAAACGACAGCCATCCTCTTCGGCGCCATCTTACCACATCACTCACAAGTGATAGGCTAATATTGTCACCCATCACAATATTCTTGATGTAATTTAATCTTCACATATAGTAAATAATATGCGTGAAATTTGTTTTGAAATTGACCATTATGCATGCACCTGTCTTGAAACAGGGGCAGCGGGGAAAAAAATACGTCATCTTTGCAATTAAATAGCGAATGGAAGGAGCCTATTTTCATGCCAGCCAGGTAGGCTATACTCCTGTTTTAAAGAGAAGCAATGTGCTTAATATTAGGAAGATTGAGAAATAAATATAGTAGGTCTAGCCTATAGAAAGCTGATGGGATCCTCCTCTATTTACTAGAGGTCATTACTCTGTTTTTTCACACAATTGCATAGCCTATAGAAATTTTGCGCTCATTAGCTCTCATGAAGTGTTTGATTTGATTTCCAATTACATTTGCATTGATGTCAGTGATTTGAGGGACAATAGAGTGTGGTGTACCAGGCAGTTAGCAAGTTTGGTAGGCTACTAATGACCATGAGCAGCATCAGAGCTTGGAGAAGTCAAATTACAGTGACTAAACTGTCACATGGAATTTAACTGCCATCATGACTCTGTAATACTGTCACCGTAACAGCCCTATGGAGTGAGTGTGTGGACATGCGTGTAACAGACCTGCTGCTGCAGTAAGGTGAGGATGCCCTCTGCGTCTGAATCCTCCAGGTTCTCCTGGGAGTAGATCTCCCACAGCGGCACCTCATCGGGATACTTCTCCACATAGGTGAACTGTAGAGTCACTTCAATCGCTACAATAACACAGAGGCATTAGGTTAACAAATAAACAAACAATAAGAGCCTGGTCCCAGATCCGTAAGTGCTTTAGCCAACTCGACTGACGAGTCATGTCATATGGGACCAGGCTAGTGTAGCTGAACAGATCTACACAAGACTCGGGCAAGAGAGTGATAGGTTAGGTTACTTTCATCGTTTTCCCCTGCGTCCGATGTCACAGTGATGGTGAAGCTGGTGGGCACCTCTGATAGCACTACAGGAGGGCCAAAACAAATATGAAAGTCAGCAGAGCAGTCAAATCATTGTTATGCAAATTAATAAAAATCAAAACGTTGCTCGAAAATAATTTCGCTATTGAAAAGTGGAAGATGTTGACTATGATCAACTCACCTGCTGGAGAGCCTGACTAACTGTATGGCACTGTAAGCGCAGTTGAGTTTGTTTAGCTAGCTAAAGAGGACAGTGGCACTGACTAACGTTGAGTGTGTGGTGATCGAGGGCGTTTCATTATGTGATCGTTAGCTAAAACAATTTCTCCTAGATATTGAGGGTTGTTGGCTTGCTAACTAGCTGGCATGCGTTAGCCAGCTGGCTAGCTAGCGTTTGCCAGCTTGGAAACCAACCGAGACAGACTCGTAGAAAACTAACCTGTAAACGAGTCCGGGTAAATTGACTCTATAGCTTCCAGCTCGTTTCGCTGCTCCTCAGCGTAATCTGTCATTTTCTTCTACTATGGTCCATCAATGAGCTAGCAAAGTTAACCAACCGGGCACAGACGTGTGCGTGCTCAAAGAAGGGCCCACCAAAGACTTTTATATAACCAAGATAAACCTTAGCTTGTCATTTCCATTGGGAACAAAATAGTCATAGTGGGCAGAACAAGCAAGGAAGGTGGGCAGAGCCAAGCAAGCGCTAGCGCTATCCTATTGGCGCGTACTAGTATCTATTTTGCATATTTCCGTTAGGGAACGCCTACCCTGTGAAGTGCTCGAGTGCAATAACTCAATTTGACTTTGCACTCCTAAACAGCGTGATTTTGTAAAACGTTTGCAAATGGCGGAGTCTACAAGACTTAGTCTGTTCTGTTCATAATATATTCTAGTTTTGGGAACAGAAAACTATATTGAGATCAAATGTTTAATTGATGAGAAGATTTGCAGAATTTCGGCCAAAATCCATCTCGTTACATCTTCTCCCACTGCGCGCCAGTGGGCTTCCTCTCACTACCATATTTGGTAGTTAGTGGAAACGCCAACCGGATGCTTCACATTTATACATCCACTGAAATATCTGTCTGTGGGCCCGCTGTTGATCGACTACATCGGCAATCCTTTTTAGTTCGCACTCTGAGTCGCAGAAGGTTGGTTTGACAAAGTTTACTCATCGAATGGCTATTTATGCAATTTTATTTGTTAGATACGGATACATTTTCCATTCAAATCTATTAGGTTATTATCTACTCATTAGTATTATTAGTTCGGTATCATGTATGAAACGTTTTAAACTTTTCTTCAATAGATTATTTTAGTCTAGTATATTCGTAAAGGGCCATGACATTGGCCTTTTCCTTTATACTGTAGTCATTGGCATTTCCTCAATTGGTTTGCTTAAATCCTGCATCCTCTCTCCTCCGTCCTCTGCAGTGGTGTAGTGGAGGGTATATTGCTGTATTACCATATACAAACTTATTTTTCAGTGGGCATTGGGTATACAAAGTAATGGAGGGATACGCCATATCAATTATAAAGCTAATAGAACAGATCAGAATGTTTAACTTATAATGTTGATAAACTATTATTCATTCATATTTTATGTGGAGCAATGTGCACACAGCAGTAAGGCATACACGCAAATGTTCCTAAATGCAATTTACAGGAAAACACCTTTCTTAAATGCTCATAAGAAAAGAGATGAAAATATCCTAGAAATGTAGAAAGAGGGGAGATCTAAAGATGCAGGATCTATAATGGGATTGGTTTCTAATATGACTTGAATAATGCCTTTAGCCGCTAAACAATGAAATAAAGTTGAAAGAAAACCAACAGAACAGCGGAACGCATATGAGGAAGTCTTTATAAAATGATTGCCTCCATGTTTCTATGGTGAAATTTTGACTATAGGCTACATCTGCTTACTAAAGAATTGGCACTTCCTCGACCACTCAACCACTTATCGGTTTCCAGGTCACAGAGGAGAGAGGCTGGAGGAAAGAGGATGGACTTTTACCCAAATGAGAAAAGGCCATTGTGAAAGTGTGTGTGTGTGTGTGTGTGTGTGTGTGTGTGTGTGTGTGTGTGTGTGTGTGTGTGTGTGTGTGTGTGTGTGTGTGTGTGTGTGTGTGTGTGTGTGTGTGTGTGTGTGTGTGTGTGTGTGATGCACCATCGAGAGTAGCCCCAAGGTCCGCTGAGGGCGCTATTACTTGACATCAGGATAATAATAGCACCCTCTAGCGGACCTTGGAGCTGCATCGAGAGCATTATGACTGACTGCATCGAGAGCATTATGACTGACTGCATCATCGCCTGCTACAGCAGCTGCACCGCCCTCGGACGTGGATCTACAGAGGGTGGTGAAAACTGCCCAGCCCATCACTGGGGGCGAGCTCCTAGCCCTACAGGAAATTTACACCAGGCGGTGTCTGAGGAAAGTCCGGAAGATTGCCAGAGAATGCAGCCACCCCAGACATGGACTGTTTACTCCCTTACTGCCTGGCATGCGGTACAGGAGCATCAGGGCTCAGAAACAGTTTCTACCTCATGGCCATTAGACTGTTGGACAGCTAAACCCTGGCGGATGTCCACCTGCACCTTTTTTTTAATTATTATTATTATTTACTTTAAATTTGACTCCCTTTTCTCTCCAATTTCATGGTATCCAATTGTTAGTAATTACTATCTTGTCTCATCGCTACAACTCCCGTACGGGCTCGGGAGAGACAAAGGTCGAAAGCCATGTGTCCTCCGAAACACAACCCAACCAAGCCGCACTGCTTCTTAACACAGCACGCATCCAACCCGGAAGCCAGCCGCACCAATGTGTCGGAGGAAACATCGTGCACCTGGCTACCTTGGTTAGCGTGCACTACACCCGGCCCGCCACAGGAGTCGCTGGTGCGCGATGAGACAAGGATATCCCTACCAGCCAAACCCTCCCTAACCCGGACGACGCTAGGCCAATTGTGCGTCGCCCCACGGACCACCTGGTCGCGGACGGCTGCGACAGAGCCTGGGTGCGAACCCGGAGTCTGCGATGCAGTGCCCTAGACCACTGCGCCACCCGGGAGGCCCCACCTGCACCTTAAGACTATTTGCACAGATTCTCTTTAATAATAACTAGGCAAAGTCTCAGATTCTGCAAAGGGTTGATTCTTTATTCAGAGAGCTCTGAAGTCAGAAATGCAAAAACAGTCATTTTATAACTCCCCCCCCCCACACACACACACACAGTTTTATCACTTTTCTACCAGCCTTGGCAGTTTCTCGCTGTTCCTCTCCTCCCTAGATTAGAGAGGCCTTGGAAGGGCCCTCTTTCCTGTTGTCAGTTTTCAGAGTTACAACAAGGTCATATGTACAACACAATGGCCTAGTCACACACACATTTCATACAATTATATGGTTTCAGGGTGGAATTCTTTAGTCATTACTTTAAAGATATAAATTCCTTTATCAGGACTGCGTTAGTTTTACCGCTCATTTTATTATTTCTGCAATGTTGAGGGAGCTCGCATGTAAGCATTTTATTTCACCGTTTACGCTGTATCCTGTGCATATGACTAATAAACTATGATTAAAGTGTGTGTGTGTATGTGCGCAAAAAATAGGATTTTGACATAATCCATTTTAACCTTTAAATTTTATCTTCCTACACATTCACTGTAAACTTAATGAAATATACAAATACACATGGTATGTTCATCTCTATTATTATTAACTCAAAAGTAAGATTATTTAAAAGTTGAGGGTCGGTTTCCAGGACCCAGATTAAACATATTCCTTAAAAAAAGGATGCTCAATGGAGCAATCAATTGAAACTAATTGCTTTTTAGTCCAAGACTAGGATTTCTACATCAACGAAACTGGTCCTTATTGTTCAAACTACATTTTAAAAAATTACAACATTGAGGGAAAATCAACATTCTGTACATACCCTTCAAATAAATTGAAAGCAAACATTTGGGACATAAAAACTTAGCATGGGTAATGCTCACATAGAAAGTTACACTTTCACTATGCAGTGAAAAGGTGCCCAAAGCCAAAACACATGACATTACCAACTATCAAACAATGTGGGTGTCAGGACCCGGTTACGAACCTGGGTCTCTGGAGTGAGAAACAGTCACTTAACCAACTGAGCCACGAATAGTCAGCAGAACCCAGAAGATGAGGCAGACACAGCAGTACTTAAGACGGTGTATTTAATTAAGTAAAAAGGAGAAGTCCTTAAATACAAAAATGGCAAATCCAAAAGGTGGTAGGAATAGCACAAAAAAAGCCTCAAGAGACACTCAAAAACAAAAACAGAATTCCACAAGAGCATCCACCGGAATCGACAAGAAAACACAGAACACTAGGGCTGGGTGCTAACATACAAACACAGAGCACAGAACTGAGGGAAACTAAGGGTTTAAATACAATCAGGGGAAACGAGGTACAGGTGCAAATAATAATGGGGAACAAGGGAAAAAACATAAGGTCAAAAAGCACAATGGGGGCATCTAGTGACCAAAACCCGGAACAACCCTGGCCAAATCCTGACAGAATCCCCCCCCCTAGGAACGGCTCCTGACGTTCCTATCAGCTCTCTCAGGGTGGAGGGCCCTGAACTGACGAATGAGGTCAGTATCCAGGATGTCTTTGGCAGGAACCCAGGAGCGCTCCTCGGGACCGTAGCCTTCCCAGTCCACCAGATACTGCCAGGACCACTGCACCCGGCGGGAATCCAGTATCCGATGGACGGTATAAGCCGGCTGGCCTCCAATGACACGAGGCGGAGGGGGACGTCTGTCTGCCGGGACAAGGGGAGAAAAAACAACAGGTTTTAACAATGAAATGTGAAATGTGGGATTAATCTTAAGGGATCTGGGTAAGTGTAGGCGATAAGAAACTGGGTTAACTCTCCTGGCAACCTTGAAGGGACCGATGTATTTTTGGGACAGCTTGCGAGACTCCACCCGTAGAGGTAAGTTTCTTGTGGAGAGCCAGACTCTCTGGCCGGGGCGCAGGGTAGGCCCGGGACGGCGACGTCTGTTGGCTTGTTGTTGGTACCTCTGTGAGGAACGCATAAGATTAAGACGGGTCTTCCTCCACATAAGCCGACAGCGTCTGACGAACTTCAAGGCTGAAGGCACTCTGACTTCTGCCTCCTGGTCCGGGAACAATGGAGGAGCATAGCCAAACTGACACTCGTGCGGGGACATACCAGTGGAGGAGGAGCGCAAGGTGTTGTGCGCGTATTCGGCCCAAACAATAAAGGATGACCATGTGGAAGGGTTGTCACGAGTCATACATCGGAGGGTGGTTTCCAGCTCTTGATTCATCCTCTCTGTTTGGCCGTTGGATTCCGGATGGTACCCTGAAGATAGACTGGCAGAAGCCCCCATGAGTTGGCAGAAGGCCTTCCAAAACCTTGAGGCGAACTGGGGACCTCTGTCAGAAACCATATCTTGAGGAATGCCGAAGACTCGGAACACATGATTAATTACCAACTCAGCCGTTTCCTTGGCAGAAGGTAACTTAGTCAGAGGGACGAACCTGGCCGCCTTTGAAAACCTGTCGATTATGACTAGGATAGTAGTATTGCCATGGGATGGAGGAAGTCCAGTAATAAAGTCCAATGAGATATGGGACCAGGGTCTGTGGGGAACAGGTAAAGGGTGAAGGAGTCCTTGAGGGCGGAGGTGAGAAGATTTGCCCTGGCAGCACACGGGACAGGCATTGACGAAAGTGGCAACGTCTTCTCTTATGGTAGGCCACCAGAACTTACGCTGGATGAACTCCAAGGTGCGACCTACGCCCGGATGACAGGTGAGGCGAGAGGAGTGCCCCCACAGAAGGACCTGAGTCCTCACTGCCTTGGGGACAAACAACCGATTGGCAGGACCTCCTTTCGGGTCCGGTTCGCTAGCTTGAGCACGTCTCACGGTATCCTCAACTTGCCACGAGATCGGAGCCACAATCTTAGCAGCAGGAAGGACAGGCATGTCCGTGTCATCTCGAATGGCAGGAGCGTAGACTCGGGACAGGGCATCCGGTTTGAGATTCTTCGACCCGGGCCGATAGGTGAGGATAAACTGGAATCGATTGAAGAAAAGAGACCATCTAGCTTGTCTAGAGTTCAACCGCTTCGCCTGCTGGATATACTCCAGATTTTTGTGGTCCGTAAGCACTTGAAACGGGTGAGAAGCCCCCTCGAGCCAGTGTCTCCATTCCTTCAATGCCATCTTAACCGCTAGGAGTTCACGATCCCCCACATCGTAGTTCCTCTCAGTCGGGGTAAGCCGGTGTGAGAAGAAAGCGCACGGATGAAGCTTCTTGTCTTCACCCCTCTGAGACAGGACAGCTCCAACACCAACCTCTGATGCGTCTACCTCCACCACAAATGGTTCATCCGTAGTCGGTAGTATCAGGATGGGAGCAGAGAGAACGCGCTGCTTGAGTCCTTGGAAGGCCGTCTCAGCTTCTCTTCCCCACAAAAACCTTGCATTGCCACCCTTGGTTAAAGCTGAGAGAGGGGCTGCCACCAAGCAGAAGTTCTTGATGAACTTGCGGTAAAAGTTTGTGAAGCCCAGGAAACGCTGAACTTCCTTAACGGATTTGGGGGTGGGCCAATCCGCTACCGCCCCTACCTTCCTGGGGTCCATTTGGACTCGACCGGGTTCCACTACAAATCCCAGGAATTGTACTCGGGATGAATGGAATTCACATTTTTCCGGCTTAACGTACAGATGGCTGTCCAGGAGGCGTTTGAGTACTTGTCTGACATGCTTAGTGTGTTCTTGAAGGGAGCTCGAAAAGATGAGGATGTCATCCAAGTAAACAAACACTAAAAAGTTATGCATATCCCTAAGCACATCGTTTATGAGCGTTTGGAACACCGCTGGGGCGTTGGTCAGGCCAAAGGGCATCACCAAGTATTCATAGTGACCAGTAGGCGTGTTGAAAGCGGTGTTCCACTCGTCACCAGGTCTGATCCGCACAAGATGGTATGCGTTCCGCAGGTCAAGCTTAGTGAAAACAACTGCTTCCTGGAGCAGCTCGAAGGCTGTGGCCATAAGGGGTAGCGGGTAACGGTTACGGACGGTTATGGCATTGAGTCCCCGGTAGTCGATGCAAGGACGTAATCCACCGTCTTTCTTGGCCACAAAGAAAAACCCTGCTCCCGCCGGGGAGGTGGATGGACGCATGAGGCCTGCTTCCAGAGCGTCCTTGATGTAGGTATCCATAGCAGCTCGTTCGGGTGGAGATAGGGGAAAAGATCCGACCCCTGGGGGGCAAGTGCCCGGAAACAGGTCGATGGGGCAATCGTAAGGTCTATGGGGTGGTAGCATGGTGGCCCTCTGTTTGCTAAGCACCAGTTTGAGGTCATGGTAACACTCGGGAACTCGGGTCAGGTCGATGGATTCTAAAGACTCGGGAGTAGAACTCGGGAATTCTGGAAAATACAAGTAGCTTGGCACGTAGGACCCCACTGCTTGATAGTGCCCACAGACCAGTCGATGTGAGGGTTATGGCTGTGAAGCCAGGGGTATCCAAGGACGAGAGGGAACTCGGAACAGGAGATCAAATGAAAGTTCATCAATTCCTGGTGTTGTGAAACTGAAAGTCGCAAGGAGGTAGTGACATGAGTGACAAGTCCAGATCCCAAAGGGCTTCCATCCAATGTAGTGACCCTCATGGGTTCACTTAGAGGTTCAGAGGGAACGCCATTCTCCTTCGCCCAGACACCATCCATGAAGTTACCTGCGGCTCCAGAGTCTACCAAGGCTTGAAGGTGATGCTTGTGGTTGTCCCAGGAGAGGGTGACTGGAATGAGCAGACGGGAGTTGGACGGATGGGAGGAGGTTATGTTTCCCGTTACAGTTCCCCCCGGTCTGTACGGGACAGAGCGTTTCCCTGGAGCCCAGGACACGTGGAACGGAAATGGCCCGGTTTGCCGCAATATAGACAGCGTCGCTCCCTCATCCGGCGGTCTCTCTCAGCCTGGGAGATGCGTCCAATCTGCATGGGTTCCGATGGAGCCAGCGAGGATAAAGGTGGGGACTCGGAGCTGGGACTGATAGGGGCTAGAGGTCTACGGTTGAGTTCTCTCTCTCTCAGACGCTGGTCAATGCGTGAGGCCAACTTGATCAGGGACTCGAGATTGTCCGGTGGTTCCCGAGTGGCCAGTTCATCTTGGATAGTGTCGGAAAGGCCTTTCAGAAAGCACACCGTGAGCGCCTCGTTGTTCCAGCCACTTGCTGCTGCCACCGTGCGGAACTGGATGGCATAGTCCGTCACGCTGCACCAACCTTGGTGGAGAGTCAGGAGCTGTTTGGCTGAGTCAGAACCACTGCTTGGGCCTTGAAACACTCGTTTGAATTCCTCAGCAAAGGCAGAGTAGCTGGCACAGCAGGAACTATGGGCATCCCACACAGCAGTAGCCCAGGCCAGGGCTTTTTCCGACAGCAGGGTGATGATATAAGCGATCTTAGACCGGTCGGTGGGAAACGACGAGGGTTGTAGCTCAAAGGAGAGAGAACATTGGGTGAGAAACCCTTTACAAGCACTTGGATCACCTGAGAACCGTTGGGGAGGTGGAAGACGAGGTTCAGCCAGGGGGTTAACTGCCATGGGTACGTGAATCTGAGGTACTGGGACGGGAACTGTTGCCGGGGTAAGACGATCAGATATTTGCTTAATGGAAGTCAGCATCTCCGACAGAAGATGAGAATGTCTAGCCATTAAGGCCTCTTGCTGAACCAGGGCGGCTTCGTGGCGTTGGACAGTCTCCTGGTGGTGGGACAGCATGGAAAAAAGGTACTGGGAACTGGCTGCCTCTGGGTTCATTTTTGGCTCTGTGTTTCTGTCAGGACCCAGTTACGAACCTGGGTCTCCGGAGTGAGAAACAGTCACTTAACCAACTGAGCCACGATTAGTCAACAGAACCAAGAAGATGAGGCAAACACAGCAGTACTTAAGATGGTGTATTTAATTAAGTAAAAAGGAGAAGTCCTTAAATACAAAAATGGCAAATCCAAAAGGTGGTAGGAATAGCACAAAAAAAGCCTCAAGAGACACTCAAAAACAAAAACAGAATTCCACAAGAGCATCCACCGGAATCGACAAGAAAACACAGAACACTAGGGCTGGGTGCTAACATACAAACACAGAGCACAGAACTGAGGGAAACTAAGGGTTTAAATACAATCAGGGGAAAAACGAGGTACAGGTGCAAATAATAATGGGGAACAAGGGAAAAAACATAAGGTCAAAAAGCACAATGGGGGCATCTAGTGACCAAAACCCGGAACAACCCTGGCCAAATCCAGACAGTGGGCTTCTTTGACACACAATACATTCTAAGAAATTACAGTGAATCACATACATTTGGACACACCTACTCATTCAAGCATTTTTCTTTATTTGTACTATTTTCTACAATGTTGAATAATAGTGAAGACATCAAAACTATGAAATAATACACATGGAATCATGTAGTAACCAAAAATGTGTTAAACAAATCAAAATATATTTTAGATTTTAAATTCTTCAATGCAGCCACCCTTTGCCTTGATGACAGCCTTGCACACGCTAGGAATTCTCTCAACCAGCTTCATGAGGAATGCTTTTCCAACAGTCTTGAGTTCCCACATATGCTGAGCACTTGTTGGCTGCTTTTACTTCACTCTGCAGTCCAACTCATCCCAAACCATCTTAACTGGGTTGAGGTCAGGTGATTATGGAGGCCAGGTAATCTGATGCAGCACATACTCTCCTTCTTGGTCAAATAGCCCTTACATAGCCTGGAGGTGTGTTTTGGGTCATTGTCCTGTTGAAAAACAAATGATTGTCCCACTAAGTGCAAACCTGATAGGATGGCGTATCGCTGCAGAAATATGTGGTAACCATACTGGTTAAGTGTGCCTTGAATTCTAAATAAATCACTGACAGTGTCAACAGCAATGCACCCCATCACACCTCCTCCATGCTTCATGGTGGGAACAACACATGCAGAGATAATCCATTCACCTACTCTGCGTCTAACAAAGACACGGCAGTTGGAACCAAAAATCTCAAATTGGCCTAATGTCCATTGCTCTTGTTTCTTGGCCCAAGCAAGTCTCTTCTTTTTATTGGTGTCCTGAAGTAGTGGTTTATTCGCAACAATTAGACCATGAAGGCCTGATTCACGCAGTCTCCTCTGAACAGTTGATATTGAGATGTGTCTGTTACTTGAACTCTATTTATTTGGGCTGCAATCTGAGGTGCAGTTAATTACCGATTTCTGAGGCTGATGAACTTATCCTCTGCAGCAGAGTTAACTCTGGGTCTTCCTTTCCTGTGGCGGTCCTCATGAGAACCAGTTTCATCCTAGCACTTGATGGTTTTTGCAACTGCACTTGAAAAAACTTTCAAAGTTCTTGAAGTTTTCCTGGATTGACTGACCTTCATGTTTTAAAGTAGTGATGGACTATCGTTTCTCTTCGCATATTTGATTTTATACCAAATAGGGACCAAATAGGGATATCTTCTATATACCACCCCTACCTTGTCACAACACAACTGATTGTCTCAAATGCATTAAGAAAATTTATACCACAAATTAACTTTTAACAAGGCACACCTGTTAATTTATATTCATTCCAGGTGAAACTCGTTGAGAGAAGGCAAAGGGTGGCTACTTTGAAGAATCTCAAATATTAAATATATTTTGATTTGTTTAACACTTTTTTGGTTACTACATGATTATATATGTGTTATTTCATAGTTAATGTCTTCACTATTATTATACAATGTAGAAAATAGTAAAAATAAAGAAAAACCTTTGATTGAGTAGGTGTGTCCAAACTTTTGACTGATACTGTTATGAATAGAAGGGCTATGGTACTGTGCTTGGCATATACCCCCAACCTACAGTCCACTCCCTTTCAGTCATGAGCCTCTGGCTCCACCGTTGGAGCCTGCTCTGTGTTCATATTGTTCGGTTGAGACTGTGCAGGGTTGTCACCATTGCTTCTGGAGCCGTACAGCTCATTGTCCACCATAGGCTGCTGGGCTTGACTTAAGGGTCTATTGGGGACGGGTGGGGCAAAATGGGATGGGGGCACAAAAGGCTGGTAGATGCCCACCTCTGGATGTTCAGAGACTGTCCCCAGAGAGAGGGGCTTAGTCTCTGTGGGCCCAGTAAAGCTCTGGTACACATCCACAGCCGGGTCTCCATAGACACCCATCTCTGCCCCATCTCGCAGGAGATGGCTGTATACAAGTGTGTCCTCGATCGAGGCGTAGATGTGGGACTCGTTGTCTTTTCGTGATTTGGGGAAACTCCCGTTGTGCCCTGGCAGGAAGCTGGTACCGTTGGGGTTGTAGGTGGACACTTGGTGAGACAGCTGCCTTTTCTTCTTCCTATTCAACAGAAGGGAGATCAAAACACATTAACACACACAAGGTAGGCTACTGTAAAGAGAGCAAATTATGTTGTCTTAAATAGTCACACTTATTAAGTCCCAGAATTATATAAATACCCTATGTATGTGTGCACTTAGCATGACACATCAAATCAAATTTTATTAGTCACATGCGCCGAATACAACAGGTGTAGACCTTACAGTTAAATGCTTACTTATGAGCCTCTAACCGACAATGCAGTTTAAAAAAATACGGATAAGAATAAGAAATAAAAGTAACAAGTAATTAAAGAGCAGCAGTAAAATAACAATAGCGAGTCAATGTTGAGGTAATATTTACATGAAGGTGGAGTTATTAAAGTGACTATGCATAGATGATAACAACAGAGAGTAGCAGTAGTGTAAAAGAGGGGGAGAGGAGAGGGGAGGCAATGCAAATAGTCTGGGTAGCCATTTGATTAGGTGTTCAGGAGTCTTATGGCTTGGGGGTAGAAGCTGTTTCGAAGCCTCTTGGACCTAGACTTGGTGCCCCGGGTATAGCTTGCCGTACAGTAGCAGAAAGAACAGTCTATGACTAGGGTGGCAGGAGTCTTTGACAATTTTAGAGCTTTCCTTTGACACTGCCTGGTATAGAGGTCCTGGATGGCAGGCAGCTTCGCCCCGGTGATGTACTGGGCCGTTGGTACTACCCTCTGTAGTGCCTTGCAGTCGGAAGCCGAGCAGTTGCCATACCAGGCAGTGATGCAACCAGCCAGGATGCTCTTGATGGTGCAGCTGTAGAACCTTTCGAAGATCTGAGGACCCATGACAAATCTTTTCTGTTTCCTGAGCGGGAATAGGTTTTGTCGTGCCCTATTCATGACTGTCTTGGTGTGCTTGGACCATGTTAGTTTGTTGGTGATGTGGACACCAAGGAACTTGAAGCTCTCAACCTGCTCCACTGCAGCCCCTTCGATGAAAATGGGGGCTTGCTCTGTACTCTTTTTCCTGTAGTCTAAAATCATCTCCTTTGTCTTGATCATGTTGAGGGAGAGGTTGTTGTCCTGGCACCACCCCAGGTCTCTGACCTCCTCCCTATAGGTTGTCTCATCGTTGTCGTTAATCAGGCCTACAAATGTTGTCATCTGCAAACTTAATGATGGTGTTGGAGTCGTGACTGGCCATGCAGTCATGAGTGAACAGGGAGTATCCAGGATCCAGTTGCAGAGGGAGGTGTTTAGTCCCAGGGTCCTTAGCTTAGTGATGAACTTTGAGGGCACTATGGTGTTGAACGCTGAGCTGTAGTCTATGAATAGCATTCTCACATACAGTGCCTTGCAAAAGTATTCGGCCCCTTTGAACTTTGCAACCTTTTGCCACATTTCAGGCTTCAAACATAAAGATATAAAACTGTATTTTTTTGTGAAGAATAAACAACAAGTGGGACACAATCATGAAGTGGAACGACATTTATTGGATATTTAAAACTTTTTTAACAAATCAAAAACTGAAAAATTGGGCGTGCAAAATTATTCAGCCCCCTTAAGTTAATACTTTGTAGCGCCACCTTTTGCTGCGATTACAGCTGTAAGTCGCTTGGGGTATGTCTTTATCAGTTTTGCACATCGAGAGACTGAATTTTTTCCCATTCCTCCTTGCAAAACAGCTCGAGCTCAGTGAGGTTGGATGGAGAGCATTTGTGAACAGCAGTTTTCAGTTCTTTCCACAGATTCTCGATTGGATTCAGGTCTGGACTTTGACTTGGCCATTCTAACACCAGGATATATTTATTTTTGAACCATTCCATTGTAGATTTTGCTTTACGTTTTGGATCATTGTCTTGTTGGAAGACAAATCTCCGTCCCAGTCTCAGGTCTTTTGCAGACTCCATCAGGTTTTCTTCCAGAATGGTCCTGTATTTGGCTCCATCCATCTTCCCATCAATTTTAACCATCTTCCCTGTCCCTGCTGAAGAAAAGCAGGCCCAAACCATGATGCTGCCACCACCATGTTTGACAGTGGGTATGGTGTGTTCAGGCTGATGAGCTGTGTTGCTTTTACGCCAAACATAACGTTTTGCATTGTTGCCAAAAAGTTCAATTTTGATCCAGAGCACCTTCTTCCACATGTTTGGTGTGTCTCCCAGGTGGCTTGTGGCAAACTTTAAACAACACTTTTTATGGATATCTTTAAGAAATGGCTTTCTTCTTGCCACTCTTCCATAAAGGCCAGATTTGTGCAATATACGACTGATTGTTGTCCTATGGACAGAGTCTCCCCCCTCAGCTATAGATCTCTGCAGTTCATCCAGAGTGATCATGGGCCTCTTGGCTGCATCTCTGATCAGTCTTCTCCTTGTATGAGCTGAAAGTTTAGAGGGACGGCCAGGTCTTGGTAGATTTGCAGTGGTCTGATACTCCTTCCATTTCAATATTATCGCTTGCACAGTGCTCCTTGGGATGTTTAAAGCTTGGGAAATCTTTTTGTATCCAAATCCGGCTTTAAACTTCTTCACAACAGTATCTCGGACCTGCCTGGTGTGTTCCTTGTTCTTCATGATGCTCTCTGCGCTTTTAACGGACCTCTGAGACTATCACAGTGCAGGTGCATTTATACGGCGACTTGATTACACACAGGTGGATTGTATTTATCATCATTAGTCATTTAGGTCAACATTGGATCATTCAGAGATCCTCACTGAACTTCTGGAGAGAGTTTGCTGCACTGAAAGTAAAGGGGCTGAATAATTTTGCACGCCCAATTTTTCAGTTTTTGATTTGTTAAAAAAGTTTGAAATATCCAATAAATGCCATTCCACTTCATGATTGTGTCCCACTTGTTGTTGATTCTTCACAAAAAAATACAGTTTTATATCTTTGTTTGAAGCCTGAAATGTGGCAAAAGGTCGCAAAGTTCAAGGGGGCCGAATACTTTCGCAAGGCACTGTAGGTGTTCCTTTTGTCCAGGTGGGAAAGGATGGTGTTGAGTGCAATAGAGATTGCATCACCTGTGGATTTGTTGGGGCGGTATGCAAATTGGAGTGGGTCTAGGGTTTCTGAGATAATGGTGTTGATGTGAGCCATGATCAGCCTTTCAAAGCACTTCATGGCTACAGACATGAGTGCTATGGGTCGGTAGTCATTTAGGCAGGTCAACTTAGTGTTCTTGGGCACAGGCTCTATAGTGGTCTGCTTAAAACATGTTGGTATTACAGACTCGGACAGGGAGAGTTTGAAAATGTCAGTGAAGACATTTGCCAGTTGGTCAGCGCATGCTCGTTGTACACATCCTGGTAATCTGTCTGGCCCTGCGAATGTTGACCTGTTTAAAGGTCTTACTCACATCGGCTACGGAGAGCGTGATCACACCGTCTTTCTGGAACAGCTGGTGCTCTCATGCATGTTTCAGTGTTATTTGCTTTGAAGCGAGCATAGAAGTAGTTTAGCTTGTCTGATAGGCTAGTGTCACTGGGCAGCTCTCGGCTGTGCTTCCCTTTGTAGTCTGTAATGGTTTGCAAGCCCTGCCACAGCTGACGAGCGTCAGAGCCGATGTAGTATGATTCGATCTTAGTCCTGTATTGACGCTTTGCCTGTTTGATGGTTCGTTGGAGGGCATTGCAGGATTTCTTATAAGCTTCCGCGTTAGAGTCCCGCTCCTTGAAAGTGGCAGCTCTAGCCTTTAGCTCAGTGCGGATGTTGCAAGTAGTTTTCTTAATGTAGTTATGGTTGGGGTATGACCGTACTGTCAACGTCATCAATTCATTTATCGATGAAGCCAATGACTGATGTGGTGTACTCCTCAATTGTATTTTTTATTTTACCTAGGCAAGTCAGTTAAGAACAAATTCTCATTTTCAATGACGGCCTAGGAACAGTGGGTTAACTGCCTGTTCAGGGGCTGAACGACAGATTTGTATCTTGTCAGCTCGGGGGTTTGAACTTGCAACCTTCCAGTTACTAGTCCAACTCTCTAACCACTAGGATACCCTGCCTCAATGCCGTCGGAGGAATCCCGGAACATACTCCAGTCTGTGCTAGCAAAACAGTCCGGTAGCTTAGCATCTCCATCATATAAACACTTGTATTGATCTAGTCACTGGTGCTTCCTGCTTTAAGTTTTGCTTGTAAGCATGAATCAGGAGGATAGAATTATGGTCAGATTTGCCAAATGGAGGCCGAGGGAGAACTTTGTATGCGTCTCTGTGTGTGGAGTAAAGGTGGTCCAGAGTTTTTTTCCCCTCTGATTGTAAACATTTAACATGCTGATAGAAATTTGGTAAAATGGATTTAAGTTTCCCTAGCTACTAGGAGCGCCACCTCTGGGTCAGCGTTTTCTTGTTTGCTTATGCCGGAATACAGCTCAGTCAATGATGTCTTAGTGCCAGCCTCTGACTGTGGTGCTATGTAAACAGCTACAAAAAATACAGATGAAAACTCTCTAGGTAGATAGTGTGGTCTATCATGGGACACTCTACCTCAGGTGAGCAATAGCTCTAGACTTCCTTAGTAATCACGCACCAGCTGTTATTTACAAAAATACATAGTTCGTCGCCCCTTATCATACTAGACTCCGCAGTTCTACCCTGCCGGTGCCGCGTATAACCAGCCAGGTGTATTTTGATAGTGTCGTCATTCAGTCATGACTCCATGAAGCATAAGAAAATACAGTTTTGAATGTCGCATTTGTAGTTTAATTTTCAGAGTAGGTCATCCATTGTATTGTCCAAAGATTGCACGTTTGCTATCAGAATGGAAGGAAGTGGGGGTTTATTCGATCACCTACGAATTCTCAGAAGACAGCCTGTCCTCTGGCCCCTTTTTCTCTGCCTCCTCTTCACGCAAATCACGGGGATCTGGGCCTGTTCCCGAGAAAGCAGTATATCGTTCGCGTCACTCGTTAAAGGAAAAAAAGGATTCTGCCAGTCCATGGTGAGTAATTGCAGTCCTGATGTCCAGAAGTTATTTTCCGTTGTAAGAGACAGTAGCTGCAACATAATGTACAAAATATGTTTAAAAAAACCAAGTTACAAACAAGGCAAATAAACAAACAAAAAACACATTTTACTGGTATGACAACAATGTCAAACAAGTAATCCCTTATTACCATTTTTCGAAATTGAAAATACCTCGGAGTGTAGCTATATTAATATAGACAAGCTAAAGTACAAGTAAAATACACATAGCCTTGTTAAATACAGGTTAAATAAAAAAATGTATCTCCACAACAGTCCACCGTCACTGTTGCACTCCACTCCAGCAGGTGGTAATGGTATAAAAATGTGTTTCGAAAAAGAGCATGTGGAACAGGAAAAACACTTGCTAGCAGCTACTCAGCTAGTTAACTACAAAATGTTGCCTAACATAAAATCATTGAGAATGTTGCTTAACATGCGATTAAAAGAGGCTGTCGATGAGCTATTCGGGGCAGTTGAAACAACGATAGCAGTGTACCAGCAAGAATTATGCCGTTCAAAAGAGGAGAAAGACCGAACGATAGCAGAGTACAAGGAAAAAGTGTCCCGTTCGGAAGAAGAGAACGCCCGGCTACAGAGGCTGCTGGATGTTGTTCTTAAACCAGAAATAAGGTTACAGAGACTTGAAGGTGCGTTACTTATTAGCTAAGCCCGTAACAACCATCATTTTATACAGATACCTAATGCATGTTGGTAAATTCAATTTGAGTCATCACTAAATTTTCATCCAATTGGCGACAGATTTTCATGCGTTTTTCATTCTAAAATCCACATTAAGAAAATTCGAATTTTCTCCACCAGTAGCGTTTCCACCAAACGGTGTACATGACGTAGTGCACACCATGTACTTTTTCGTTTAAGGTTTCATGTACCGAATAAAAATCAAAAGTTGAATATGTTTTCATCACATGTTCAACTCTACCAATAGTTTCGTCACAAACTGTCCCGTTAAATAGCTAATGTGCCTACTCTGGTCATGGCACGTGTGTTCTCGCCAACAGCTCGCATAAAGCCTACACTACAGGCTTTCCTGGTAAACTAGTCTACATGAGATTATTATGGAAAACAGCGATAATATAATTATTTGTAAAGCATCCATCAAGTAATTCGTTTGCACCGCCTTTTATCGCATAATTTATTTTACCAACACAAAAAGATCACACTTTCAAACGAACATATTATCTGTAGGCATTTATACAACTGCACTGAAACTTCCAGTTTCCATCACAGCTATCGTGTTTTTATATATATATATGGTATGACTTGCATAAAACTGTCTGGAAATGTGGTTACTGTGTAGCTCAAAAGTTACATGTATCTGGCTAGAACACATTTCTTGTAAGCCAGCTTCTCAGCATTTGAATGTACTAGCTAAATTTGTCATGCTCTTTTTCCCACAGACCTCCAGCAGCTCACTCTCCCCATCTCTGAAGAGGAGGTTCCCCTTGAGCAGCAGCACTGCAAGCAGGATTGTAGTCCCAGTCTGGGGCAGGAGGACCCTTCCCAGATTAAAGTGGAACAGGAGGACCTATGGGTCATCAATCAGGGACGAGAGCAGCTTCAAGCGATGGATTATGATACTGATGATACTGATGATTCTGCTGATACAGAAGCCTTCATATCTACTGCCAGAGTAAAAGGTGACTATAATCAGAACCCAAATCAGTCCTCACATTTTTACCAAATTTTAACCCAATGTGAAGAAAACACAGAGAGGGATGAGCTACCCAGCACCACAACGCAAATTGAACAGATTAAAACAGAGTTCTTCAGTGACTCTCAGCCCCCCTCTGCAGTAAATTCAGACTGGTCTGAAACTCAGAGTGAGAGCGGTGAAAGTGTTGATCGGCTGGAGAGTGAAGGACCTCCACTCAAGTCAAAGAGAACACAGACTAAAGCTGGACCAAGCTTCCATGTCTGTTGTCACATCTGAAATCCCCCATCTCCAGTAATGCTGTTAGTCATTGTAAAATATGTGCTAAACCTTATCACCGTGACGTCTCTAGTGATTCATGCCCATAGACATGCACAGCTATCTCGGTGTGGTGTCTGCGGAAGAACCTTTGAGTCTGTAGAAAGTTTGAAAGAACGTCTACATTTTCATGTTGCAAGTACAGGATCACTTTCTTGTTACATCTGTGGTATATGTTTCACAGAGGATGAGGAGGTTTTGCTGGAAGAGCAATCAAACTGAAACTGTATCGTTGTCTTGTGTAAGAAACATTTTGAAACTCGCCAGGGTCTGACATTGCATATCAGGACTCTTGAAGACCACCCTGACCTGGGCCTATGACCGGCAGCCTGAGCCTGTCCATATTATGCCTTTACAAGCAGTATTTTTTTATTTTGAAGTTGTAAAAACAATGTGAACGTGAGGGAGGCGTAGCCTATATTGTCGTAATCATACTTGATTAGAACACTACAGCAGTTTTTGCTGAAGAAATGACTGATAAAATGCTCCAGTTCCATATCCTAGTAAAGGAGGCCTGAGTGAGGCCCATGCGCGTCTGCTGAAGGTCTGTGTATACTGAAATGCATTTTTTTAAATATCAAAAAACTATTGAATGGAGAGTGTCACGAGTCGGCTTCTAATGCATAGTTGCCATATGTACTCAAAGGACGGTTTCTCAGACAGATTAAGCCTAATCCTGGACTAAAAAGCACTTTCAATGGATATTAATCTCTAGTTGAATAGGAAAAATTATAACCACATGTGCAAAGTGGCATAAAGAAATCAAAGGCCAGACACTTTGAAAGTTAAAAAACCTTCAACGTGGGCTAAAACACTAAAATACACCAATGCATATTGGTATAGGCCTTAATCAGGGTGTCCTTAGCACCTAGTTGTGGTTATAACTTTTGCATTACCATTCCTCTGCAAGAGCACTTGTGGTTGTTTTGGAATACGCTCCTGCTACTTTTTCTTCTTGGAGATGGATCTGTCTGAGAAACCATCCCAACATTTATCATGAAGGACTAGAGAAAAGGTAGCTCACTTACTTGATCACCACACAAACCACAGCCAACACAACCACCATGAGAACCAGCAGAGCTGCCACCGCACTCAGAATGCTGGTCAGAAGCAGGTCTTAGGAACAGGAACACACACACAGGTCAATATTCACTGATACCCCTTATCAACCCACTCACTAACATAATGTTTCAAATCTGGAGGCTGATAACACTTAATATACAAAACATTAGGAACACTCTTTCCATGACACAGACTGACCAGGTGAATTCTGGTGACAGCTGTGATCCCTTATTGATGTCACTTGTTAAATCCACTTCAATCAGTGTAGATGAAGGCGACAAGACAGGTTAAAGAAGGATTTTTAAGCCTTGGGCAAGAACAGGGTATAGTAGTCGGTGCCAGGCACATCAGTTTGTGTCAAGAACTGAAATGCTGCTGGGTTTTTCAAGCTCAACAATTTCCCATGGTTTTCAAGAATGGTCTACCACCCAAAGGACATCCAGCCAACTTGACTCAACCAGGGCCGGTCCTTGCCGTTCTGCCACCTGTCGTTGAATTACAACATGTTAATCACATTACTTTAATATTAGAATGTATCCCTATATTAGTACATTCACACTGTCTTATGTCTAATAGGCAACAGAATAGTGTTCTTAGAACTCTATGTCTATGTGTCTGAGAGGAGCCGCTGAGATTTTAACGCTGACAGTAGATTTATGATGGCTTGGTGATAAGACAACATTCCATCCCATGATTACTGTCTGTGTGCCTGTCTGTCGGTGCCAGGGAGACCCTATCTCCTTTTTCTCTCCCATATGGCAGATGAACACTGAACTTAATCATTTGAGGGAATGACCTAGTGTCTATGTTACATTAGTATTTCTGTATAAACAAGCAGTAAACTACCTTGAGACAGAAACCTGTTGCGATGTAATTGTGATGTCTGTTGCATGAGAGCACAATGTACCTTTGTATAAATTCTCTCATCTGTGATTTGTCATGAACATCCAGGAGGATGGACTTTGCTATAAAATGCTGTGGCTTTGTTCCGCTGGTTGAGTTCTCAGGGATCACCTCCAGGGTGGTTACTGACCAACTCCATTACTGCACTAATTAAATAATAAAGTTAAATTGTTTTGAAGAAATGTAAAAGTCCGTTGATTAGAATAATTCCACCACACACCCTAGGCGAGACCAAAACTACTATACTCCCAGTAAGCAAGAAAAAAATGTCTAAAAGATTTGGTCTCTATTGGATCAAAAATCAATGTCCATGGATTTGTAAATCAAGGCCGATCCGGACTGCACCAAAAAATGAAACCCAAAAGGAGTTGGTCCATGCATCCGTGCTCGCAGAGGTGTAGCCTGAAATTGAATTCTATGAATGCCCATCAATGTGGTAATCCTAACTTTTGTAAAACACACACAAAAGACTTCCAAAAGGCGTTGGCTTGTGCCTACTGGGGTGTAGCCTACCATGTGGCCCCCAATGGAATTTTATGCATGCCCATCCATGTGCTAGGTAGGCCCACTGTTTGTCAAACAGGTCGTTTCATTTGCTTCATTAGTACGGATTCCTGTGACTAATCAGCTACCAACTTTATCAGGAGTTATCATGAGCCTATTTGCACAGCGTGAAGTGCAAAAGTACTTTTTGCTATGATCAGCTTGTCAAAAATGGAGAGATACAAAATTGAAACCACTGATCACGACAATGGGGTGAAACTCCTGGAAAACAGTTGTGATTGTCCATTCCATATTGTCCATTTAACTTTGACCTGTCCTGTTTTTAGGATATGTTGTTTGTTAACATGACAACACATTTTTTATTTGATTGAGCGCCATTTAGGTTAGGCTATTTAATGGGAGAAACCTGTATGATGTAAAAAGTGTCTGTCTCATTACATTATATCTCCAGTCTGTAGGCTACAGAAAAGGCCACACTCTTTCTTCCATAGCCTATATCTGCTACCTGATTCATGTTAGATAATTTTCTTTGACTGAATGTTGGTGCAGAGCAGAATATTTTGCGCCCTTGCCTTTGACAAAGTGGGCACTGCTTATCAAAGGGTGGCATCAATCCTCACCTAAAAAAAAGGCCATATGCCACTGGTTGAGAAAAACGTTCATTTTTTGGTCAGTTTAGCTCAGAAAATTGTCAGTTTACCTCAAAATGCCACCCTCGTCAATCTGCCGCCATAGGCAGCTGCCTAATCCTACCTAATGAGTGAGTCCAAGCTCTGATGAATTCAGTTTGTTCTGATGGCAAAATGGGGGGAGTGCAACTCAATATTAGGAAGGTGTTCCTAATGTTTGGTATACTCAGTGTAGTAAGACCAGAATGAACAAAATATTAGAATGGTATAGAGAAATGCTGAAAAACATGGAGCGTTAGATTTTCACTGCATTTTCAAATTCACTTTAAACAAACAACCTATGGAGAGGGCCTGTGGAAGAAGGGAGTGAGAGGAGATAGAACAACATTGCTTATCATGATGACTACTCCACATGGTCGGTCACTCACTCTTATCCTTGTGCAGTGTGATCCGTGTGAGCATGCTGAAGTCTCCTTTCTCAGGCATACAGTTGGACATGTTGAGGTAGAAGCTCTCTGAGACAATGATCTTCCTGCCTGCCTCCTCGTCCTCCCGCCGGCTGTACATCTCCTCCAGGGAGCCCAGGATCTGCACCCTGATCAAATCAAATGTATTTATTTACAGCACATCATAAAGTGCTTTACAGTAATCCGGCCTGGACCCCAAGATCAAGCAAGGAAGAAAGACCACAGTGGCCAAGAAAAACTCCCTAGAATGAAGAAACATAGAGAGGACATCTCAGAGGGGTACCCCATTCTATCCTAGTTGTACCTGATGCCTGTGTGGCGGTTGCTGCACTTGGGCTGGCTGATGTTGTCGAACATGAGGTGAGCTTCCAGCTTGGAGGGGACATTGACGATCCAGGACACAGTGGAGTAGGACTTCATTCCCACAGGCCAACTAGGGGTGGCCAGGAGAGTTGGTACTCCTTTCATTGGGTATACCGTGAAGATGTATCTCTCTGTGTGTACATCAGGGGGATAATAAAATATGTGCAGTTATAGTACTACTTTTATGTAAAACAATTCATTAAAGTTGTAACTTCATGGCCAAAAGTATGTGGACACCCGCTCGCCAAACATCTCATTCCAAAATCACGGGCATTAATATGGAGTTGGTCCCCCCTTTGTTGCTATAACAGCCTCCACTCTTCTGGGAAGGCTTTCCACTAGATGTTGGAACATTACGCAGGGACTTGCTGCCATTCAGCCACAAGAGTATTAGTGAGGTTGGGTACTGATGTTGGGTGATTACGCCTGGCTTGCAGTCTGCATTCCAATTCACCCCAAACATGTTCGATGGAGTTGAGGTCAGGGTTCTGTGCAGGCTAGTCAAGTTCTTCCACACTCATCTCGACAAACCATTTCTGTATGGACCTCGTTTTGTGCATGGGGCATTGTCATGCTGAAACTTTGCCACAAATTTGAATCCTCTAGAATGCCATTGTATGCTGTAGCATTAAGATTTCCCTTCACTGGAACTATGGGGCCTAGCCCGAACCATTTAAAAAAAAACAACAAAAAAAAACGTTGGACTGCCAGATGGTGAAGCGTGATTCATCACTCCAGAGAACGCCTTCCCCTGCTCCAGAGTCCAATGGCAGTGAGCTTCACACCACTTTACACCACTAGCCGATGCTTGGCATTGCGCATGGTGTTCTTAGGCTTGTGTGCAACTGTTCGGCCATGGAAACCCATTTCATGAAGCTCCCTACAAACTGTTCTTGTGTTGATGTTGCTTACAGAGGCGGTTTGGAACTCACTCGGTAGTGAGTGTTGCAACCGAGGACAGTCAAAACTTTTTACGCGCTAAGTGCTTCAGCCCTCTTGTGGTTCCATTCTGTAAGCTTGTGTGGCCTACCGCTGAGCTGTTGTTGCTCCTAGATGTTTCCACTTCACAATAACACAGTTAAATCTTTAATTAAAACATGTTACCTGCAATCTCCCTGGTGAAGGAGATGTTGAGTAAAGGATGTGAGAATGGCCACCTCTCTTTGCCTCCCATGGTCGAGGCTGAAGCTGTAATGGACACGTTGGTGTGGACCTGGACTTTGTGTATGGCTCCCTGAGGGCAGAACTGACCCACGGTGGTGCCGTCATCGTCCTCGGCCACGGTGAGAGTGACAGAGCCGTTGCAGGGTTGTTCTGGCAGGGACTGCCTCAGGTTGCCAGTAGTGGGCAGGAGCTCTACCGTGCCATGCTGAGGGGGACGGAGGATCCAGGTGACACTGCCCAGGGGGGCGGGAAGACACCTCTCCAGGACGGGCACCGTCAGAGGGACAGGGGCTGCTGCTGCTGGGCAGCCCCTCCACTGATGGCACTCTGAGAAATGGAGAAGAGTTAAAGGATACAAACCAAAATAAAGTTCAATATGTACCATGAGTTTGTGGTGCCTTGGGATCTCAAGAAGGACAAAGTATTTGTTCATCCTAATTACCACACTCCAGATATTGTTTCAAGTGTAATGGAAGCCAAAAATGTAGCATTGAATTGCAGTGATTGTTTAGTTAGGGCTTAAGGCCACAGTCACACACATGTTGAATGGTAAATCATGTTATTTTTCTATGACGTCAAGCCAGACCAACACAATGAGAAGTTAGTGACTGGGCGAGCAGCATAGTGTTAATAATAATGCTTATGGTTGTATAACTCAGAGCAGAGCAGTGTTGCTAGTTAGGCCTTAGTTACCTATGATTCTGAAGGCGGTCAGTAGCAGCTCCTGACTTGGGCAGTCCTGGAAGGACAACTGAGAGATCTTCCCTGAGGGAACAGTGATTTTCTTCTGGGTGACAGAGTTCAGCTTCAGCTCACAGTCAGACATGAGGTTAGTCTTCTCAATATGGAGGGAAAGCTTCCGCTCTTTCCTCAGGTCCACGTTGCACAACACTGCAAAGAAATCATATACATGTAGCTGCACATCCACTTCCACTGACTAACTTACTATAACTCATGCAGGCACGCAGCAAAATTAATACAAGGATTTCACATTTAGGAAGAAGAATACCAAAAGTCTGCCCCAGTGACATCTGCAATGTTAAAAGCTGTATACAGTTGAAGTCGGAAGTTTACATACACCTTAGCCAAATACATTTCAACTCAGTTTTTCACAATTCCTGACATTTAATCCTAGTAAATATTCCCTGTTTTAAGTCAGTTAGAATCACCACTGTATTTTAAGAATGTGAAATGTCAGAATAATAGCAGAGAGAATGAAATAAATCAGATGTTTACATACACTCAATTAGTATTTGGTAGAAATGCCTTTAAACATTTCGGGTGGCCTTCCACAAGCTTCCCACAAGAAGTTGGGTGAATTTTGGCCCATTCCTCCTGACAGAGCTGGTGTAACTGGGTCAGGTTTGTAGGCCTCATTGTTCACACACGCTTTTTCAGTTCTGCCCACAGATTTTCTATGGGATTGAGGTCTAGGCTTTGTTATGGCCACTCCAATACCTTGACTTTGATGTCCTTAAGCCATTTTGTCACAACTTTGGAAGTATGCTTGGGATCAATGTCCATTTGGAAGACCCATTTGTGACCAAGCATTAACTTCCTGACGTCTTGAGATGTTGCTTCAATATATCCACATAATTTTCCCTCCGCAGGATGCCATCTATTTTGTGAAGTGCACCAGTCCCTGCAGCAGCAAAGCACCCCCACAACATGATGCTGCCACCCCCGTGCTTCACGGTTGGGATGGTGTTCTTCGGCTTGCAAGCCTCCCCCTTTTCCCTCCAAACATAACTATGGTCATTATGACCAAACAGTTAAATTTTTGTTTCATCAGACCAGAGGACATTTCTCCAAAAAATATGATTTTTGTCCCCATATGCAGTTGCAAACCGTAGTCTGGCTTTTTTATGGCGGTTTTGGAGCAGTGGCTTCTTCCTTGCTGAGCGGCATATCAGGTTATGTCGATATTGGACTGGTTTTACTGTGGATATAGATACTTTTGTACCTCTTTCCTCCAGCACCTTCACAAGGTCCTTTGCTGTTGTTCTGGGATTGATTTACACTTTTCGCACCAAAGTACATTAATCTCTAGGAGACAGAATGCGTCTCCTTCCTGAGCTGTTATATGACGGCTGCGTGGTCCCATGGTGTTTATATTTGCGTTCTATTGTTTGTACAGAGGAACGTGATACCTTCAGGCATTTGGAAATTTCTCCCAAGGATGAACCAGACTTGTGGAGGTCTACAATTTGTTTTCTGAGGTCTTGTCTGATTTCTTTTGATTTTCCGATGATGTCAAGCAAAAAGGCACTGAGTTTGAATGTTGGCCTTGAAAACATCCACAGGTACATGTCCAATTGACTCAAAGTATGTTAATTAGCATTTCAGAAGCATCTAAAGCCATGACATCATTTTCTGGAATTTTCCAAGCTGTTTAAAGGCACAGTCAACTTAGTGTATGTAAACTTCTGACCCACTGGAATTGTGATACAGTGAATTATAAGTGAAATAATCTGTAAACAATTGTTGTAAAATTACTTGTGTCATGCACAAAGTAGATGTATAGTTTGTTAAAAGAAATTTGTGGAGTGGTTGAAAAATGAGTTTTAATGACTCCAACCTAAGTGTATGTAAACTTCTGACTTCAACTGTATATTAAAGCTACAGTAATCCCTTTTGTGGTTGTAAACATTAACCACAAGACAGAGTGGTTTGTCAAATTACCACTGATCTAAAAGCTCCATGTTATTATAATGAATTGTAATATGTTGGATCTGTACAACTACAGTAGCTATTACCACTACTACTACATTATCTAAATACATGTGACACTACACAACAATTGGCCTTAAAGGGATGGTCACCCATCCCTTTGATACTTTATGATAATTTGGATAAGATGAGCAAAAAATGCTAATATACAGTGCATTCGGAAAGTATTCAGACCCCTTCACCTTTTCCAAATTTTGTTAAGTTACAGCCTTATTCTAAAATGGATGCAATACATTTGTTCCTCATCAATCTACAAACAATAGCCCATAATGATAACGCAAAAACATATTTGTACATTTAAACATTTTAGAAAAAAATACCTTATTTACATAAGTATTCAGACCCTTTGTGATGAGACTCGAAACTGAGCTCAGGTGCATCCTGTTTCCATTAATCATCCTTGAGATGTTTCTACAACTTGATTGGAGTCCAGCTGTAGTAAATTCAATTGATTGGACATGATTTGGAAAGGCACACACCTGTCTATATAAGGTCTCACAGTTGACAGTGCATGTCAGAGCAAAGACCAAATCACCAAGACTCTTTCTAAAACTGGCCGCCCAGCCAAACTGAGCAATCGGGGCGGAAGGGCCTTGGTCAGGTGGGTGACCAAGAACCCGATGGTCACTCTGACAGAGCTCCAGAGTTTCTCTGTGAAGATGGGAGAACCTTCCAGAAAGACAACCATCTCTGCAGCACTCCAACAATCAGGTCTTTATGGTAGAGTGGCCAGACGGATGCCACTCCTCAGTAAAAGGCACATGACAGCCCGCTTGGAGTTTGCCAAAAGGCACCTAAAGGACTCTCAGACCATGAGAAACAAGATTCTCTGGTCTGATGAAACCAAGATTGAACTCTTTGGCTTGAATGCCAAGCATCACATCTGGAGGAAACCAGGCACCGCTCATCACCTGGCAGAACTTGAGAGGATCAGCAAGAAGACTTGAGGCTGTAATCGCCTAAACCTGTTTTTGCTTTGTCATTATGGGGTATTGTGTGTTGATAGATGAGGGGGAAAAAACATTTGATCAATTTTATAATAAGGCTGTAATGTAATAAAATGTGGCAAAAGTGAAAGGGTCTGAATACTTTCCGAATGCACTGTAGGTACCATGACTTCAGTTGAGTCTCAGTGGGAGGAGCTATAGGAGGATTGCCTCAATGTAATGGTTGGAATGGAAAAGATTGCCTTCGGTGTTCATACGTGTTAGGAATTGAGAGGGAAAGAGCAGGGCTTTCCACAAACTCACACATGATTCATCCTCTCCTTTTTTACTAAAGCTGTGTTTTGCAAACCTTTCCTGGAGAACACCTAGCCATTCCACTTCCCTATTCCAGTACTAGCACACCTGATTCAAGTTATCAAGAGCTTGATGTAGTTGACCAGTTGAATCAGGCATGCTGGTAATGGAAAAGATAAAGTCAGTCAAATTGCTGGGGATAATCAAGGAGGGTTTTGGAAAAAGTTTTCTAAGGCCATCTAGTTTATTGTACACAGTGTCCTGTAGTGACCTGGAAGACTCCTCCTCTTGGCTGAAACCTTGAAGTGGAGGGAGAGACCAGTGGAGCCGTCCCCGATCCTGTTCATCTCACAGTTCCTTAGGATCAGGGAGAAGGAGTCCCGACGTTGGGCCGGCTGGGGGTCCGACAGCTTCTTCACCACCGCGAACCGCCCGTTACTGTAGTGATACTCCACAGCCGGCTCCTTCTTCAGGCACTGCGGCTGGGTCTGACCCAGGAAGACAACCGTAGCGTTGTGTTTGGGAGGGACCACAAACTTCCACTCCATCAGGTCATCGTCAGGGAAACTATTTGGGTAGTTTGGAGAGAGCAACTCCGAAGATGACATCCCTTCCGGTAAAGTCACTTTGAGGACAGCAAGTGCTGAGGGACAATGATATGTTGATGAAGTGTCAGAAAATACAATGTTAACCAGGTCCATTAAATCATGTCTGTGGCCATGACTAAAAACATAGAAATCCATTTATATTAATGAAAACACTGTGATTTTACATCAGTTATCTGAAACCACTGTCTGACCAACTCACATTTGATTTCCTCTCCAACAGACACGTTGAACATGGTGGGGTTCAGTTCCCGTCCTCCAGTGACCTCCAGAGAGAGCCTGCCCTGGTTCAAGACCTGAGCCCCAGAGACGCTGCCGTTCCTGCAGTACGTCCCAATGGCAGCCTCCCCTGTCCTCTGGAGGGCTAGCAGGGTATACGTGTGCTGGTCTGGACATCTCTCAGAGGGCAGGATCTGTCTCAGCCCCATCTGGGTGAAGTCCAAATGGAACGCCCGTGGAACCGGGGCCTTCAGGTTCCAGATAAAGGTACGGTTGAAGTTCTGGAGTGGAAGTGTACCGGTTCTAGACTCAATGGGGGTGATGTCCCCATTACAGGACTTTGTGGTACAATCTGATGGAAGGAGGGTAGGAGTTAGAGGAAGTCAATACAGAGACGCACACACAGGTATGATCACACACACAGTCAAATATGGACTATGTATTATGAAAATGCACACAGGTATCCCACTTGTAAGCACTATGTAATAGCAATATAACTACAGTGCACAATGTGCCTATACTGTAACGACACTGTATTTCTGTACCATGTGGACAAACTATAGACACTCTAAGGATACTATGGACACTCTAAATACCATGGAACCACTACCATTATATATTTCATAGAGAGTACTTACCTATTTCCCTGACCACCTCCACAGTAAAGACTTCCTCTGGTTTGGTGCAGGTGAACACCATGTTCACAGCAGCTTTGGGGTCTGTCAGCAGCACCACATAATCACTTCCAGCCCTGGAGCAGGACTTCTTCAAGCCTGTACCAGTGCATACCGTACACTTTGACCCCCTGCTGCGCTCTGAACTCTGGCTGATGTTGAGAGTAGTGCCCTGGTCAGGGGTGAGGGTCAGTGTCACACCCTCTGAATGAACAACAACCAAGGAAGGGATTGATGAATTAAGGTAGAAGAGTGGCATCAGTTGGGGAGGCAGGGTTGTTCTATACCACATGGGTATTTTACATAACCACACCTCTATCAAAACTATATTAATTTGTACAAAACATAAGCAGAGTCTTAGAATACAAAACAATATCCTTTTTTTCTCTGACTGTCATGTAAGACTACTACTCAGTAGACAGAAAAGACAACTGATCAGTTTTTCTCAGCCTGACCTCATGTCCTTTTTTTTGTGTGTAGGGAGATGATCGATGTCAACAGCTTGGCTCCACTTCCTGTATGACTAACCAGCCCCACGTCTGTGAGCTAGGGCCTACTGAACAAACATAGGCCTGGCCGTTCAACAGTTCAGACTGTCATATATCTGTGATGCTGTATCTGTAAACGTCCTAATCTGTCTTTAGACAATCACTCTCTTAATCTCCCTCTCTATCTGAAGCACACACACACACATACAAGCGCGCTCTCTCTCTCTCTCTCTCTCTCTCTCTATCTGTCTGACTTATGCTTTCCCCAAAACCTTACCTAGTAATGTAGCCAAGATATAATCTGATTGTGTGACTGTTTGACATTGGAGACGTTACTGGAAAGCCTTGTTTGTGCCTCGCTGTTACATGTACAGCTATTACAGTCCAGCTGTCACTGTTGACACTCGGATAAGATGTGTAAGCCAGAACTTCTGGATGCTTGACTAAACATTATTCTGACTACCTAGCTATATTATTACAAACCAAACTGCTCCTACAGATTGTAGAAAAAAACAAAGGGAAGTGCTGCTAGAATACAATAGTAGATATTTGTAAATTGAAGGTGCTCTTGATAAAGGGGTTAATTGGCCATCAAAAAAACAAAGTGGACCAAGGCACTCTAATGCCTTTTAAATATACGCAGAGTGCCTGAGCCTCATCCTCCTTGTTTTTGATGCTGATCCTATTGTCTGACCTATGCAAATACTGCCCCCCCCCCGTAATCTTCAATGCAAACTCAGTGGCCCTGGTCTACATATAGAAACTGATAAGCCGTTGGTCCACCTGATTCCTAATAAAATATTAAATGAGTTGGAAGTTCTTTCCTTACTTAGTTGGCTTTTGGATAGAACCAATGCATTCAACAGTGCATTCAACATCCTTCCTATTTATCCACTGAACCAAACGTATGCATTAAAGACGTTTTCCTATGTTTATTCATAAAGCACAACATGGACCAGTCAACATCTATGTTGTTTGTCATTTGCATCCCATCTACACACTTTTGTTTTAGGAAACTGACTGGCCTTTCAAAGGTCTGTGTGTGGTTGTGCCAGTGTCAACAACAATGATTTAATGCATTGTCTACCTATATAATACATCCTCTTCCAATTCAAGAATATCCCTGCAACTTCATAATACTGTTAGTGTCTATCAGTAAGTGTTATCATGGGAAACATGTCATAGAACATATCATTGTATATATATCTATATATACACATTTTCATCTTTATAGTATAGAGACAAATGCAATGACCTCGTCATAAAATAAAAAGGAACTCAAATAATTTCCCTATTCTTCAGTTACATTTTTGTATATATTTTTTTACAGAATCACAATAATCACAAATGTATTACAGTTCACTTCTAAATGTTTAAAGCGGGCCATATATTGGACAAAAGGAGCTTAACATTACTCCTTAGTTCAAGAACCTTACATGTTCTGTGGTGAATTGGCTCTGGAAGCCTAAACAGCCAAATGCTCCATCTAAACGTGAATCGAATCTCAATTACGGTATGGTTCTAGAAACATAAATCCCTCTAATTTCATATCACATTCAAATCATTTCACAAATGCAAAATACAAACTTACTGTACTGTACATTGTTTTCTTTGGTTTTAACACAGTTGCAGCAGACAGTATTGTGGCAACTGTCTTCCATCTACACACAGGTGTTTGGAGAAGATAGTTAACCCTCCTGCTGTGTTCCGGTCGAATTGGACCGATTTACAAGTTTCTCTCTGAAAACTGCAGTTCATTTCATCTTATTGTCATAAGGTTCCATGACTTATTCCACACAGGGCATCTGAACACACAAAATTCATTTTGATGATTTTCATTAAAAAAATTGTGTTTTTTTTAACCTTTGTACACCTGTGGTGTTCCCGGTCAAAAATAACCCGTCATAAGAAATTAATGGCTGAGACTACAATTAGTGTATAAAATTGAGTTCAGGCACATGCCCATTCATCAGATAGCCACACTCCCTCTCCCAGACCGCCACATGCATTTGTATTTGAGCACACACGCACACACGCACGCACGCACGCGCGCACACACACACACACACACACACACACACACACACACACACACACACACACACACACACACACATTTTACATTTACATTTAAGTCATTTAGCAGACGCTCTTATCCAGAGCGACTTACAAATTGGTGAATTCACCTTCTGACATCCAGTGGAACAGCCACTTTACAATAGTGCATCTAAATCATTTAAGGGGGGGGGTGAGAAGGATTACTTTATCCTATCCTAGGTATTCCTTGAAGAGGTGGGGTTTCAGGTGTCTCCGGAAGGTGGTGATTGACTCTGCTGTCCTGGCGTCGTGAGGGAGTTTGTTCCACCATTGGGGGCCAGAGCAGCGAACAGTTTTGACTGGGCTGAGCGGGAACTGTACTTCCTCAGTGGTAGGGAGGCGAGCAGGCCAGAGGTGGATGAACGCAGTGCCCTTGTTTGGGTGTAGGGCCTGATCAGAGCCTGGAGGTACTGCGGTGCCGTTCCCCTCACAGCTCCGTAGGCAAGCACCATGGTCTTGTAGCGGATGCGAGCTTCAACTGGAAGCCAGTGGAGAGAGCGGAGGAGCGGGGTGACGTGAGAGAACTTGGGAAGGTTGAACACCAGACGGGCTGCGGCGTTCTGGATGAGTTGTAGGGGTTTAATGGCACAGGCAGGGAGCCCAGCCAACAGCGAGTTGCAGTAATCCAGACGGGAGATGACAAGTGCCTGGATTAGGACCTGCGCCGCTTCCTGTGTGAGGCAGGGTCGTACTCTGCGGATGTTGTAGAGCATGAACCTACAGGAACGGGCCACCGCCTTGATGTTAGTGAAATACTGTCTCATCCCACATATAATGGATCACATCACTTTTCCCTCCTCAATCTACACACAATACCTCATAATGACAAAGCAAAAAAATGGTTTTTAGAAATCTTAGCAAATGTATAAAAATAAAAAAATGACTACAACTACTACTACTAATAATAATAAAATCACATAGTATTGAGTGAAGGGTCTGAATGCATGTTGAAGCACCTTTGGCAGTGACTACAGCCCTGAGTCTTCTTGGGTATGACGCCACAAGCTTGGCACACCTGTATTTGGTGATTATCTCCCATTCTTCTCTACAGATCCTCTCAAGCTCTGTCAGGTTGGATGGGGAGCGTTGCTTCTACCATGTTGGTGATCAGGCATACATACCCCTGTTGATGTCAGCTAACTTTATGGTGTTGGAGACATGCTTTGCCACGCAGTCGTGGGTGAACAGAGTACGGGAAGGGGCTGAGCACGCACCCCCGAGGAGCCCCAGCGTTCAGGATCAGAGTGGCAGATGTGTTGTTGCATACCCTTAACCACCTGGGGGCGGCCCGTCAGGAAGTACAGGATCCAGTTGCCGGGTGAGGCGTTTAGTCCCAGGGTCCTTAGCGTAGTGATGAGCTTTGAGGGCAATATGGTGTTGAACGCTGAGCTGTAGTCAATGAACAGCATTCTCACACAGGTGTTCCTTTTGTCCAGGTGGGAAAGGGCAGTGTGAAGTGCAGGAGAGATTACATCATCTGTGGTTCTGATGGGGTGGTATGCAGATTGGAGTGGGTCTAGGGTTTCTGGGATGATGGTGTTGAAGTGAGCCATGACTAGCCTTTCAAAGTACTTCATGGCTACAGATGTGATTGCTATGGGTCGGTAGTCATTTAGGCAGGTTACCTTAGTGTTCTTGGACCCAGGGATTATGGTGGTCTCCTTGAAACATGTTGGTATTAAAGACTCCGACAGGGAGAGGTTTTAAAATGTCAGTGAAGACACTTGCCAGTTAGTCAGCACATGGTCACAGTACACGTCCTGGTAATCCATCTGGCCCCGCGGCCTTGCGAATGTTGACCTGTTTAAAGGTCTTACTCTAGTCGACTACGGAGAGCGTGATCACACAGTCGTCCGGAAGAGCTGGTGCACTTATGCATGCTTCAGGGTTGCATGCCTCGAAGCGAGCACAAAAAAGCATTTTGCTCGTCTGGTATCTCGTGTCACTGGGTAGCTCGCGGCTGGGTTTCTCTTTGTAGTCCGTAATAGTTTTCAAGCCCTGCCACATCCGACGAGCATCAGAGCCGGTGTAGTAGGATTAAATCTTTTTTTTTTTTTAAAACCTTGACCCCTTTTCCCTCCACAATTTCATTGTATCCAATTGTCTCATTGCTGCAACTCCAGTACGGACTCGGGAGAGGCAAAGGTCAAGAGCCGTGCGTCCTCAAAAAACATGACCCAACCAAGCCGCATCTTCTTGACACAAAGCCAGCTTAACCCGGAAGCCAGCCACACCTGGCGACCGTGTAGGCGCGCATGTGCCCAGCCCGCAACAGAGGTCGCTAGTGTGCGATGGGACAAGGACATCGCTGCCGGCCAAACACTCCCCTAACCCAGACGACGCTGGGCCAATTGTGCGCCGCACCATGGGTCTCCCGGTTGTGGCCAGCTGCGGAATTTATTATAAGAGTCCGGATCAGTGTCCCGCGCCTTGAAAGCGGCAGCCTTTAGTTCAGTGCGGACGTTGCCTGTAACGGTAGACGTTGCCTGTAACGGTAGACGCGGACGTTGCCTGTAACGGTAGACGCGGACGTTGCCTGTAACGGTAGACGCGGGCGTTGCCTGTAACGGTAGACGCGGGCGTTGCCTGTAACGGTAGACGCGGACGTTGCCTGTAACGGTAGACGCGGACGTTGCCTGTAACGGTAGACGCGGGCGTTGCCTGTGACGGTAGACGTTGCCTGTGACGGTAGACGTTGCCTGTGACGGTAGACGTTGCCTGTGACGGTAGACGTTGCCTGTGACGGTAGACGTTGCCTGTGACGGTAGACGTTGCCTGTGACGGTAGACGCGGGCGTTGCCTGTGATGGTAGACGCGGACGTTGCCTGTAACGGTAGACGCGGACGTTGCCTGTAACGGTAGACGCGGACGTTGCCTGTAACGGTAGACGCGGGCGTTGCCTGTAACGGTAGACGCGGGCGTTGCCTGTGACGGTAGACGCGGACGTTGCCTGTGACGGTAGACGCGGACGTTGCCTGTGACGGTAGACGCGGGCGTTGCCTGTGACGGTAGACGTTGCCTGTGACGGTAGACGTTGCCTGTGACGGTAGACGTTGCCTGTGACGGTAGACGTTGCCTGTGACGGTAGACGTTGCCTGTGACGGTAGACGTTGCCTGTGACGGTAGACGTTGCCTGTGACGGTAGACGCGGGCGTTGCCTGTAACGGTAGACGTTGCCTGTAACGGTAGACGCGGACGTTGCCTGTAACGGTAGACGCGGACGTTGCCTGTAACGGTAGACGTTGCCTGTAACGGCGCGTTGCCTGTAACGGTAGACGCGGGCGTTGCCTGTAACGGTAGACGCGGCAGGCGTTGCCTGTAACGGTAGACGTTGGCCTGTAACGGCAGACGTTGCCTGTAACGGCAGATGGCGTTGCCTGTAACGGTAGACGTTGCCTGTGACGGTAAGCGTTGCCTGTAACGGTAGACGTTGCCTGTGACGGTAGACGTTGCCTGTGACGGTAGACGTTGCCTGTGACGGTAGACGTTGCCTGTGACGGTAGACGTTGCCTGTGACGGTAGACGCGGGCGTTGCCTGTAACGGTAGACGTTGCCTGTAACGGTAGACGCGGACGTTGCCTGTAACGGTAGACGCGGACGTTGCCTGTAACGGTAGACGCGGACGTTGCCTGTAACGGTAGACGCGGGCGTTGCCTGTAACGGTAGACGCGGGCGTTGCCTGTGACGGTAGACGCGGAGCGTTGCCTGTGACGGTAGACGCCTGTGACGGGACGTTGCCTGTGACGGTAGACGCGGGCGTTGCCTGTGACGGTAGACGTTGCCTGTAACGGGCGTTGCCTGTGACGGTAGACGTTGCCTGTGTAACGGTAGACGTTGCCTGTGACGGTAGACGCGTTGCCTGTGACGGTAGACGCGGGCGTTGCCTGTGACGGTAGAGACGTTGCCTGTGACGGTAGACGCGTTGCCTGTGACGGTAGACGTTGCCTGTGACGGTAGACGTTGCCTGTGACGGTAGACGTTGCCTGTGACGGTAGACGTTGCCTGTGACGGTAGACGTTGCCTGTGACGGTAGACGTTGCCTGTGACGGTAGAGCCTGTGACGGTAGCGTTGCCTGTAACGGTAGACGTTGCCTGTAACGGTAGACGCGGGCGTTGCCTGTAACGGTAGACGTTGCCTGTAACGTTAGACGCGGGCGTTGCCTGTAACGGTAGATGCGGGCGTTGCCTGTAACGGTAGACGCGGGCGTTGCCTGTAACGGTAGACGCGGGCGTTGCCTGTAACGGTAGACGCGGACGTTGCCTGTAACGGTAGACGCGGACGTTGCCTGTAACGGCAGACGTTGCCTGTAACGGCAGACGTTGCCTGTAACGGCAGACGTTGCCTGTAACGGCAGACGTTGCCTGTAACGGTAGACGACATCTCCTTCAACATACAGAACAATAAAGGAGCTGGATGCTCGCCAACGTATGTAGTTATAGATCATTTAGTTATGGTCCTTGGTGTGGTTGGCCCTTTAACCTTCCTGATCAGAGGACAACCTAGACAGACTTAATTCATAACCACTCTATCTGACCATGTAAACTAACCCCCTTAATACCCAGTAATAAGCTCCTCCACTCACCCCCATGTCAAACACACAGCGGGCATCCGACAGCGCGTGGGTGTAGGCCTGCAGGTCCTTGCAGGAGCTGGGAATGTGAAACGTAACTCCCACCACCCTTCTTGGCTTCCATGGCAACCCCCATGGAAACCTTTCCCCAATATAATCTTTCCCCCATGGGAACCACACCTGTTGTCATTCTCACAAACATGGACAACATCCCTGAGGAGAAGCTGGAGTAAAAGGAGAGACTGAGCCATAGGTTGAACATACAGCCCACCATCACAGCTACACTCCACCGCCCTCCTCAAGGCTTATCGATGAAGCAGTTTATTTTCCAGCAGTTTGTTGTCCATGAAACTCATTGTTTCAATAATATATAGAACTTTTCTTGCAGGTCTGGTATATAAAGATTTTTTGAGGCCTTGCTCACAATTAATTATATCGCAGCACAATGACCTTAACGATTTACTGGATGTGAGGCTCTTGATCATATCTTTGATCATGACATTGGTGTGGTGGAGAGAGTCTTTGTTAAACTTTGATACAAAGTAGTCTGTTATAAATAGCACAATGTGTTTCATCTGAGTATTTTTCCAGTCAAAATAATCCATACATTGTGCTTTTTTTACTCAAAAACTAGTTGTATGAGCTCAGGTCAATGAGGCCTACAGGCCATAAATTGCAAATAGAAGTTCAAAACGTGTAATGTTCACAAGAACTTAAGTTGATAAAAAGATCTAACACAACATTATGTGATAATATGTATATTATTATGGATGTATTATTATGGATGTATAATCAGCTATAATGGGGCAGTCATTTTGGATGGACCGGGAACACAGAAATAATTAACATGAAACGAACACAACAGGAGGGTTAATTAGCACAGGTAGTCCACTATGTCTTCAATCTAACCCTATAAGGATGTGTAACAATTTATCCGAAATGAAAGACAATGTCCTTATGCTTCCCCAAAACCTTACCGCATGCGACGCTTGTTATCGTTCAGACCGAGCATCACGGCTCTTAACAAAACTCCCCAGGATGTGTAATGTAATGGAACTGAGTAAGCAGATTTACCTGATAGAACGAACACGGCGTACGCGATCCCCAAAAGCTGCACAGCCCAGCCGACCGTTGATAAAGTCATGCCTTTATTTTCAGCGTCGGTATCTCAAACGATAAGCTATATAACTGAACTAAAATTGGCACAACTACGGCTTTGGACCTCCGTGTAGTTCTTTTGCTTTGAGGAAAATGGGTTACACCTACATTTGCTTTCCTGCTGTGTGACGTCACTTCTCAGGTAAGGCGTTCCTCTTGCAGTCATTCGGACAGGTGAGTTGTTGCTTAAAGAATTGCAACATATTTGAACTCGGTGCCGTTTAAAAAAAGTTTATAGACAAATAATCTTTAATGTAATACAAAATGAACGGACTGGGGTCTGATAGGTATTTAGTCAAATCTAGCCTTTTAGACCTCGATAGCAAGCTTCACTGGACCAATGCCACATATCATTTGGCCACACCATGAACTGTTGTTTTTCTTTACCAAACAAGTTCAACTTAATTAAAAATAGGGTGATCATCATTAGACTACGTGGTGCTCAAAAGTTGAAATCCATGACTTGTTGTCATGTAATAACTCAATAATAATGCCGCCTTAGATTGTCCAGCAGAGCAGAAGCCATTTTTCTGTAACACTCAAGCACACATGGCAAATATAGCACACATACCATCTATGCATTAGAGCCATGTGCTGAATTCACCTGACACTCCTAGACAACGCAATAGCTAAAGTTCCTAGACAAGCAATAGCTAAAGATCTGGGGATTGGGACTGACAGTGAAAGAAACAAGTTGGAACAAGCAATGTTATTGATTATCCGTGAATTCACCAGAGAGATGGTGGTAAGGGCCTGAGATGCAGGAGTGTTCCCTGCGAGGATAAGCTATGACTGGGGTAATGACTGTGAACAGGAGCAGCAAGGAGGATCAACAAAAGGGGGTGCAAGGAGCTTGTTGAGAGAGATTCTTCTCTCCTTTCACAGACATAATTTAACACAAGGATGCTTCCCACTGGGCACACCATGTCATTTCAACGTGGAAATGTGGGTAATATTTGGTTGAGATGTTGATCAATGAGATTTCAATCTTTATTCACACACTCAAAAAGTCAGCCAGAATGATTTTGAATTCCCAATGTATCACTGCACTTTCAACCATTTAAAAGCACAACAAAGTTCAAATGGGAATACAATGTCAGATATTTTGTATTTATACAACATTTAATGTGTAATCATTGTGCTTAACCTATTTTATCACATCAGTTACAATAGTGACCTTAAAAAAGATTTAAATAATAAAGAGTCACAATGAAATATGTGCAGTGTTACATGTTTATTTTAAATTGTCACATGACCAGAGCTGTTTACTTCCTGGTTGCATCATGAGAAGACGATGGCTGCATTAAAGCTCCCAAACAAAAGGTTAGTAAAGTACGTTAATATGCAGATAGGAAAAAGATTTTTGGTACACATCATCTTTAAGGTGTCTAATATTTGATATATGCATTTGCAATTACTCAACTTTGTTCAGTGTGGTCATAGAATGAGTAAATATGTTGACGGCAACAATAGTGACCGGCAGGATAACACAGATAGACATAGATATACACATACATAGGTCTTGTTTTATCTAACTTTCTACTCTGTTATTTCTTTTAGTTTCACTTTGAGTCAAGTTCTGGATATGTTGGATCTAGGTGACTGCCCAGACAAGCGATGGGTCAGATTTGGATTATGAGGGGGAGACAGGCCATTTGCCAGCCAGGCTGTTGAATGTATATGCTGAACCTATGCAAACTGATCATGACAGGAACAACATTATCAGTGATGATGACCTACCCCTCACCACCTCACACTCTCCTTCCTGAGACTGGGTTAGGTCATGGACCCAGTGTCGTTCTTGGTGTTGCAGAGCAATCTCAGGTGCCTCAAGGTTGCAAGATCCTTCATGACAACCTCTTCACTTCGCTTGCACTCCTCGATGAAATGACAAAAAGAGGATATGGGAGCTCTGGAACGATGAGGCAAAATTGTCTGTTTGATGTTCCATTCAAGCCACAGAAGGACTTCATGAAGTTACCTCGGGGAACCTCTGAGGTTCTGACCCAAGGAGACAAGGTGCTGGTCCATTAGAAAGACAATAACATTGTCACAGTGGCAACCAACATGGAGGAGAAATACAGTGAGACCTCTGTCAAGAGATAGAACAAGGAGCCTGACGTGCCTTTTGACAAAGTCCCACAACCAAAATGCATCAACCGATACAATGAGCACATGGGTGGTGTTGAACTTCACAACCTACAGGTTTCAAGATACCATATTTCCATCAGGTTTAAGAAGTGGTGGTGGCCCATCTTTGCATGGTCTCTCAACAGTGCACTCGTAAACAGCCATTTATTTTACAGAGATGTTATGGGAGGGACCATCAACCTGCTCACCTTCTCATGGATAGTGGCACAGTCTCTTATGCAAATGTTTGGCACGAAACCACTGAGCCACGGAAGGAGATCTCTACTGGCTGCTACTATTGAAGATCAGGCAAGATATGAAAAAGCTTCTCACTGGCCAATCAACACGTTGCACCGGTTCCACAGATGTTGTCATTGTGACAAACGCACACCTATGCATGTGAGAAATGGAAATCGCCACTGCACATTGAGTGCTTCAAGATATACCATGGACAGCAGAAAAGGAGATAAGAGAGAATGAAATAGAGCTGAAAAAGCCAATGAAAGAAAAATAGAAAAGTCAATAAAGGGTGAGGAGAAGCAGTACAACGGAAGAAAAGAAAAGTCGACGAAAAATGGAAAAAGACAATCAAAATGACTGAAATGTTTTTGGAAAAGAGGATCAATTGATTCAAGACATAATGTATTACAGCATCTGACTGATCGTAGTTCAAAATAGTGATGCACAAACAAATCGTGCACTTGGTTCTGAAGCCAACCTGAAGCCTACCTCTATAATAAATATATATATATATATATATATATATATATATATATATATATATGTGTGTGTGTGTGTGTGTGTGTGTGTGTGTGTGTGTGTGTGTGTGTGTGTGTGTGTGTGTGTGTATGTATATATGTATGTGTATAATATATATATATATATATATATATATTATTTTGTTCAGTGAATGACAATGTTACAATGAATATTGCACTAAAGTACAAGTTAAAATGTTTCAATAAAGTTACAATATTAATGTTTCAGTACATGTTGCACTAAAGTACCAATGTTGAAATACATTGATGGTTGTTGATTTTTGTTTTTTCTCTCAGTATTCATATCATGTTGTATAAGGGTTTTTGATGTGTAAAATAGTCACACTAGAATGTGATGGGGAATTCTAGTAGCAATGCTGGGGACTGCTAGTGACAGAGTTTTAAATGTGTTAATAACTGGGCTGGGATATAGAAGCATTTTCATGAGTGCATAGGAGAAATATGTTAATTCAGTATACATCACATTATCCCACGGCCATAAAATACACCTTTATACCTACTTTTCCATGAAAACGTAAAAAAAATATGATTGATTATTTCAAAGGCTTTCTAATGACACAATATTTAGATATTTTCATGTCTGGGAAAAATTTGGGATTAAATGGGTTAATCTCATAGCACAACCAAATTACCTGGATTGCAGTTGAGATTACATGAAAGTACATAGTGCAAGTGATCAATGCTGTTCAAGATTCTGCACAGATTATTATAGCAATTGTGAAGATCTGTCACGTTCTGACCTTAGTTCCTTTGTTTTTGTCTTTGTTTTAGTACGGTCAGGGCGTGAGTTGGGGTGGGCAGTCTATGTTTGTTTTTCTATGTTGGTATTTGTGTTCGGCCTCGTATGGTTCTCAATCAGAGGCAGCTGCCAATTGTTGTCCCTGATTGAGAATCATACTAAGGTAGCCTGGGTTTCACTTTTGATTTGTGGGTGTTTGTTTCCGTGTGAGTGTTTGGGCCACACGGTATTGTTTCGGTAAATCACGGCGTAATTTATTGTTTAGTGTTCTGAGGTTTAATTAAACATCATCATGAACACTTACCACGCTGCGCTTTGGTCCTCCTCCCTTTCTCCCGACGACAACCCTTACAAGTTCTCTACAGACCTGCAACCTTTGCATGCTATCTTCAACATGCACACTTTCTATGATGACATAAGAAGTCATTTATAGCTACAGTAGGCTATCTTCACGTTGTGACCATGGATGTGTTACTCATTTTAAGGTTTAATAAATACTCTTACATTAGTTTGTAAGATATACTTAGTTTTGGGCTATTTACTCTATTACAAAAGTAATATTGAATTGTGTTTGGTTGACAACACAACCAAAAAATCGACATTTAAAGGATATCGAATTTGGTTTAGTTGGAGACGTGAATCCAACATACAATTTGTTAACTTATCGACAAGTTAACAGGCTATTTACTGTATCGCAAAAGTGATATTCAATTGTGCTTTGTTGTCAACGCAACCAAATATCACTATTTGAAGGAGATGTATATTTTGTGCCGCTGATTTAGTCTGACGTTAAGTCCAGTTTGTCTACAAATTAATATTTTATATGTTGGATTCACATCTCCATCTCAACCAATAATCAAAGTTAAATAGGATTACATCCAATAAAGCTGTATTTAAAGTGCATTTAACGTTTGATTTAGTCCTATTCTTTAACTTTGATTCTTGGTTGAGATGGCGATTTGAATCCAACATATAAATTATACATTTGTAGACAAACTGGAATCAAAGGCAGACTTATTCAGTGGCACAGGTGGAACTATCCAAGCAGAAGATACATGTCCTTCAAATGGTGATATTTGGTTGCGTTGACAACCGAACACAATTCAATGTCCAGTTTGTAGAAACATTTATGATTTATATGTTGGATTCATGTCTCCATCTCAAACAAAAATCTAAGTTAAATAATAGGACTTAATCTAATCTAATCAACGTTTAAATTCACTTTCAATAACGTGTAATTGATTTAGTCCTACTCTTTAACCATGCTTTTTGGTTGAGGTGGAGACGTGAGTCCAACATAACATTTAAATTATTAATTTGAAGATTAAATTTGAACTCAAACAAAGCTTGAAACCCTAGGTTTCAGGTATGTATGTATGGTCTATTATTTTTTTTGAACCCTGGGTTGAATTGAAACAATAGCTGTAGATTCCATGTGTTGACAAATTCAACCAGTTTGTACACAGTGGTTTGTGTGTTACTCAGAAACACATAAGCACATCAACTTGCTTACCTAAAATATTCTAATCGCCAACTCACATTTGAAAGATGAATGCAAATTCCCAGCTGCTATTCCCTGAAGCTCTCTCAAACAGAGAATGGAGCATTGTCGTTTCTCTTTCAGTTACAGACCATAGCACATTTCACCGACCCAGTCTATTCGTGTAATCGGTCACGAAGCCGTTAGTTCAAAATAAATAGGTCTCCTCACCTCCGTATTATGTAAAACAAATACATTTTATTTATTTATTCACTCGTGTTATCTCATACAAATAAATACAAATATGGTATCAACTTAGATTTAATTGTGTTATATAGATAAATCTAACATTATAAATAATATTAAACAATATCAGAGAGGGGTTGCCTATACGTCAAAATATTTGATACAACATCCAAAATAAATTCAAGTAGGCTTATGACATTTATGCATTTATTCTTGACAAGATCTACCCACCACGTATTACAGCACACTTTTTCATTCAAGTTCATGAGAAAACTATAATTTCTCTCTACATAAACACAACAAATAGCAGGCTTCAGTGGTGTGTGTAGCGGAGGGTATGCACAGGTTTTCAGTGGGCATTGCGTGTATTTCTTCATGCTTAAATTAAATGTTGATAAACTATTATTTCTTCACATTTTAGATGCTGCAATGGGCACATGGCGGTAGGCCTACACGGGAATGTTCCAAAATGAAATTAGCAGGAAAATACCATTCTAAAATGTGCACCGCACATGTGAGAGTTTTCATGGATGGAGATTGAAATATCCATAAGAAATGTAGATACTATGGGAAGTCTAAAGATACAACAACCTTCATCAGTTGCTAATATGAATAGGATAATGCATTTGGCTGCTAGACAATGAAATAAAGTTGAAAGAACAGGATAATGCATATGAGGAAGTCTTTATCAAATAATTGCCTCCACCTTTCTACAGTGGGATTTTGGCTATAGGCTCCATTGAAGAAATGCTAAGGCATGCCTCATAATATGGAGTAAAACATCTAGGTTTCAAACAATTACGTAACAGGAAAAATATAGTGATGCCAACAATAAGCCATCTTCTGGTAGATGGAAAGGCTTTCCCAAAAACTGGGAAATGTTAACTAGCTACAAAGGAGCCTATGCCCACATGGCAGAATGGTATGATGATTATTTGCATTAATCCAGTGGCCATTTGTTTTGCAAATTCCATCTCACGTGCTACAGAAACACCACTAACAAACAACAGTGCTCGGTGCCATCACACTGGAATTATTAAAGGGCAACTACACAAAAATAGTTTATCTTAGATATTTCCCAGAGCTCAAAAGTGGTCTCCTGATGTGGTATTGTTATGGACTTTGTTATGGACATTGAAAGCATTGTTATGGACATAGAACATCCAATTTAGTTGTTTTTCTATAAAACAAATTGTGACTTTGAGAGTGAAAATCTGAATATAAATAAATAGATCTGAAACCTTTGAATTTCTGACTCAGTTGACAGCCTAATTTATTTGTTTCAATAGTATGTCTACAATTAGCCTACTTGCACAGTACAGCTTGGGTTGGTCTGACTGTGAAAGACCAATATGGAATATATAATTTTAGGTAATACAGAATGTATGTCACTGTTTCTCATATAATTTTTCACACAGGGCACCTTTCCTTTGCTGGGCGGACCGTTTGGGACATTTTTGGCAAAATTAGAGTATACCCACTTCTTCAGGCACCACTACACCACTGCCAGGGCCATAGGCAATAATCCTACAAATATTTAAAACCATATGAACACTGTTTACAGTGAAATGTTGCTAACACACTCTACCTATGCACCTATTATATAGACAATGTAATACAGAGGCTAGATTTACAATACCACAACCTATCTTTAAAACTATTGGTCTTCTTATAGTGAAGGCCTATCAATAGGAAATAGACCAAAGCCAAAAATACACTCTTTCATTCTAAACGGTAAAATTGGAAACGGACATTCTTTTATACGGGTAGAATGTGGGGAAAAAAACGTTGAAATATGTATTCTACAGTATTTTTAGCCTATTGGCTTGGGGGCTTATCTCCAGAATTTAATCATTCTTTATCTCGGCCGTCTCTGTTCCATTCCGTTGGGCAGAAATCCTGCAATAATAGGCACCGGCCATATGAGGGCAGCAACACTCCACACTATTATCACTAGAGTCATGAAACAAGCCACAAGAGTTGACTCGATGGGTTTACGGTTCAATCTCCAACTTTTGTCCCCATTTAGTTCGTCAAGGCTGAAGTCAACACAGCAGAAATTGATGGGATCCCCCGTCTGCTGAGCCTTTGACTTGCCGAATCGCCGGTATCGTGACATGCCACATCCAACACACAGTCTAAACTCCTGCTGGCCGCCGGTGACTCCGAGGTGTTCGATGAAAACAGGTGAGATGGCTCTGTTGATAGCAGCAGAGAAAAAAGCCCTTCCATTGTTATTGGCGGTATATATAAACACATCGCACTGGAAACCGAAATTGCTGTCCCATCGAGCCACCAGCGAGGTGGGGAAAAGTCTCTGCACGCTGACGTTGCAATGTGGCAACGGCTGTAACGAAGTGTCTGACGAGGAGGCTTCGCTCTCCTCCACAGATCTCTTCGAGTAGTGCACGTCCACCTCCAAGTTGGCCAAGAATCTGTTGGTGGAGTTGATGGGGGGTAACAGGAGGTCCTCGTCGCTCCAGCCGTGGCACCGCTGGAGTAGTCCGGCTACGGTGGTCAGAGCCAGCAGAAAAGTCGGGGAGTTGCTCAGCATGGCATTGGGTGCGTCGCTCCTACTCGCATGATGTTCCGTGGGGATGCAAGGCAACTGACGATGCGTGGCCGTCGTTAATAAAATGCAGAAAACGGCCGTCTCCAGCGCTTATACAAACATCCACAGTGTGCATCTTCCGTTGCGGGAGAGGACAGTTGGAAACGTCAGCCGCCCGTCACACGCGCCGTGCGCGCTCCCCGCCCTAGATTTGGTTCCCAAAGTAACTGGCTTCTTTAATTGCTACTGGGCGTTACTTTGCATGCAAGAGATAGGCTGTGGTGTACTGCGAGGACCCTGGTACTCTCTCTCAGGTGTGTGAGGAAGGAAAGGAGGAGTTGCCCTATCTGGGAACATGCATTGCAACCTTCGAGCCTCTCTTCACTTAATACGGGCGCGGCTTCAGGGACAGGGTGGGAGGAAGATACAAGGCATTCCCCTTCTTCCTCCCTGCAGGATGTCTGCAACTCTGGGATGGATAAGTTATTGTGTAATGTATGATTGTGCCAAAACATATCACCCTTATTGCTTTCTTTTTGGCCAACTGAGTCCCTATGCTGTAGGCCTGTAATATGAATTGTGATGCAGGAAAATATGTCACCTTATGACTCAAATTTGGACTTTGTCAAAAGAGTAAAATGTTCAATGGTGCTAAAGCGGATTCGAGATTCAGCACCATTGAAGCGGACAGCAACTCATGAATTCCACAGACAATGGACTGGGAGAATTCTGCTCCAGGGTGACGTTCCCCATTGGTACAGACCTAGGATCAGCTTCCCCTCTCCCAACCCCATTAGTGAGGAAAATGCTAAACTGACCCAGGATCAGAGTCAAGGGCCAACTTGTCTTCGCCCTACTCCAAGAAGCTTTACTAAGAAGAAGGCCTGAAGGAGAAGGCTCCCATGCTAGACTGTTCAGCCATATTTCAAACAATAAACCTATACTATAGTAAATAATAGGGAATACATCTGCAAATAAACAAAAATAGACCTCTCCATTGTTTGTAATAAATCCCAAACACACCATCAGTGATTCCTGGCCTGTCGCCACCTCTTCCATTCTATGAGAAGGTAGAGTCCCATAATTGGTGCTCATTCAACAGAACCAGTCAATCCATTGATTATCTTCAAATGTCTCTTCAGGGTGAGTCTGTGTCCACACCAGTTGATGGTAATTACACAAGCATAAGATGGCAATGAAATCCCCCCTGGGATGCCAGGAGCAAGGCATGTCAAGTCAAAGCAGGTGCCAGAGATGAATTGCCTTAAGGGGAAGTAATCAAGTTAGATTCTCTCTCTTTATGATAATGTATTTAGTCTTAATTAATTCTATTTCAGCCCCAGTCAGACTTCTTAGAGTGCATGTTTAGATGTGTTACCACCAGCAGACTCAGTAATGCCAAGTGTTGGGATCACCACAAATCAAATTGTATTTGCCACATGTGCCGAATACAACAGGTGTAGACCTTACTGTGAAATGCTTACTTACAAGCTCTTAACCACTTGCAGTTCAAGAAATATTTACTAAATAAACAAAAGTTGTTGTTTTTTGTATCTAAAAGTAACACAAGAAAATGATATAACAATAACGAGGCTATATACAGTTTGTGACAGACAGTCGATATGGAGGAACTTTACTGGCAAATTCTACTGGGACATGTAGCTGTGGTGCACTAAAGGGTAGCCAGGCACATCAGTAAACATCTGTCTCTCTCTATAAGTGTAGGTAGGACACCTTGTGAGAGTGACTCAGCTGTTTTGTGACAAATATGATTGCTTTTTGACTGTATTTGATGTTGGAAAATACAATGAACCTCAATGTGTTAGGAACACCTCCATTTTGTGAGTGGGAAAACCTGATTAGAATTACAGCCACGTTACTGGGACACAGCTGGCTGCAGTGTTGTCAGGGATTTTATTTTTTTGTTGCTCTTTAATCAAGGTTTACATATTTTACTAGCACGCCTGTTCTATTTTGGCATGTGACAATGTCCGAAATCTCCCCTCTGCCACCATGTAGGCTATTGTTCTGTTCTGTGCCTTCAGGTTTTGTACAGACCTGATTAGATTACGCTCACACACATAGCAGTGTCACAGAGTTCAATGGAAAATTTCCCCTGGACGTCTATATCACGTCTTGCTTGAAGCCTGGCTGAAGAGAAAAAACACATCCTGACTGCTTGTCTTGTTGCAGGTGACAGTTTCAAAACAGATATAATTTACCCCACAAAACACTTAATCATTTAGACCACAGGTATGCATAAATCACATTCATTTCAGGGTCAAATAAACTAAAGATGATGGTTACGAGTTCCTTGCCGGTGACTGTTATCAGCACCTCACAACTCTAAGCTCCACACTCCACTCCCCATCCCCCATGACCGGAGCCTGAGAATCTAGACTCTAGTGGGTAACAAAAACCTGCCCCTCAAACTCCCTCTGACCTGTGTGACCTGTGTGATCGCTAGGGAGGTTACTAGAGGTTCGGACATCTGCCCATCGTCTGCAGGTCCCACTATACTGTCAGTCTCCATCAAGCAGTGGCAGAGAGCAACATCTGCCTCTGCCCATCAACAACTGGACTCACTCATATCTCTTGACTTGTGGGATGGTGTGGGTGTTAAAAGTGAGTTGTGTGACGTTTGTATATTGTTCTTCATAGTTAGTTCCTATTATTGTCTATTGTATGTTGAGTTTACTGTGCTGTGTGTTACTCTGCAGATGGCATATGCAATCTATACAGTCTTTTCACATTTACTACTGCTATATTCTGTAAGATTCTGTATCTATGCATTTGTGCCCTGGTGTATTCATTCGGTGTGTGTGTGTATTAATGACCTCTGTTTCTGTCCATTACAGAACCACTATGCTCTAAAAAAGAAAAAGTGTGCTATCTAGAACCTTAAAGGGTTATTTGTTTGTCCCCATATGAGAATCTTTTGAAGAACCCTTTTTGGTTTCAGGTAGAACCCTTTCGGGTTCCATGTAGAACCCTTTCTACAGAGGGTTCTACATGGAACCCAAAACGGTTCTACTTGGAACCTATATGGATTCTACCTGGAACCCAAAGGGTTCTCCTATGGGGACAGCCGAAGAACCCTTTTGGAACTATTTTTTCTAAGAGTGTACCATTCCACTATCTTTCCCACTTTATATCCCAATGTACATTCCCATGTTCATCCCCATATTAATCTTCCTCAGTGTGTTTAAGTAAAGTTCCTGTGTGTTAACTCTTGGGCTGCTTTATTCCTCTCTAACCGGGGACAATGTTAGTGAGTCACAAACCAGTAAAATACATAGTGCCGGGTCGCTCTCGTTCACTGATATACATTAATGTTATATGGGATATTCCTTATTCTAACGTTCCTTTTCATGTTTAAGCCAGAAAACCACTATCAACGTGAGAGCCCTTTTCAAAAGATAAGAGCCAGGCTTTATAGGGTTAACCGTCACAAGGGTCATCAACCTGGAGAGGGAAAAATGCAAAACAATAATGACACAGTTTCTCTTTTTATGTTTGTCGGGAATATGTATGACACTTGTATGAATTATATTTCCCTTTGAGCTGCTTGAATGGTTTAATTTGCTGTGAAGGACTCTGCCTCCAGCCTTTTGATGTGAGCACCAGCTGAAGTAAAAGACAGGTCGCCTCTGGCCTCAATTTGCACCTGAAAACACCTCTCCTCCTCTATTCCTCCCCTGTTGTTTATTAAGGCCTATTTTGTTCCATCTTTTCCTTGAAAACTTCCAAACACACACACACACACACACACACACACACACACACACACACACACACACACACACACACACACACACACACACACACACACACACACACACACACACACACACACACACACACACACACACACACATTGCTTGACACACTGATCGACACACACAAATACAGAGACAATGACACACCAACTCGCCCACACATTCCCAAATACTGGCCCCCTCCAAATATCAAATATGCTCCAGACAATGTGCCCGGCGAATGGAGCGAAAATGTAAATTACTTTCTTGTTCATTAATTATGCTATAAAAATGTAAATTGCTTCAGCGCCAAAAATGCTAATGGGACAGAGATAAAAGTCTCTCTTGTGCCAAAGGAGAATGTATAAAAGATTCATTTTCTCAGAGTGTATCTCTTTTTACCGGGGACCTTGCTAAAAAGAGACCTGTTCGTGGCTCCTGGTCTCTCCTCCATCCACCCTCACTGTGCAGGAGCAGACAGGCACTATTTCTCTGTACTCTCAGCTGCTCACATAGACAACCTGTTTAATTAGATATTGGCTATTGGACACATTTGTCTTCACATCCTCCGTGCTCTCACTCCTTTTGTGGATCTGAGCCTTGTGACTAAGTCCCTTGATTCTTCTTACTTCCACTGTTCCTTTTCATTTCAACAAAGGCAAGGCAAGTCCCCCGACCCATCACCATGGTAACCAGCTGACCTTTACTTATTGGTTGAGATGAGGGACAATTTAGAAGTGGACAGATTTAGAGAGGAGTTATATTATTAATGTCCATTTGATTCTATCTTTAGGAGAAACTTGAAAAGTGCCTCTGGGTAGGATGTGTGTTCAGGTTAGGGTTTATGTTAGTTTCTATAGCTACTTGCATGTCTGGTGCATTGTCTTACATCAGATAGCACGTTGATTCCACCTGCACCGATTGAGGGACGAGTGTCGTGGAGGAGGGGCGCTATCTGACGAGAGACAATGTGGCTGGTGTGGTTGTGTACTCATACAGTGAAAGAGAGGTTTGATATGATTACATTTGTACATTCCTTAAAAAACAACAACAGTGACAACACCAATATAAATGAGGGGACTGACAAACCAACACACAGACACTCTAACAAATACATAATTTTTTGTTGTATTGTTTGTATATCGATGTATTTTACATTTGTGTGACTGTCCATCAGAGTTTTCTTACTTGTCAGGGTTTTTGTTTTTGTGGACCCCGGGAAGAATACTGATGCCCCTGTGAAAGCTTTTGGGGATTCAAATAAACCAATCAAATCAAAAGGATTACTATTTAGATTGAGAAGTTGGACAGGCGGACTCAAATGCCCCCAACATATACCGTGATTGTGGTGAGTAGCAAAATGTTTCGATCTGCAGAGTTTGGGGTACACACATCTTCCCTCCTCCACCTCCCCCGGTGTCTGTGAAACTGCAGATGGATCCATAGGAGAGAGGAGCACTAATTAGTAGCGTTAACTACCGAGGAGTCCTGTTAGGAGCCGGGCGGGATGGTGGGCGGAGGAAGGAAGGAAGCGTTGTGTTGTTATGTACTGTATGTGGAAGTGCTCATCTCTCTCACCAGAAACATAATTATCAGTCTTGATGAGGCAAAGCAGCACAGTTTATTAGACACACAACATCAAGACACTGATTTAAACAAGACGATGTGAAACTGAACTCCCGTGTCGACCTGCTATAATAGCACTGGGCAAGATCAGAGGAACGATACAAACTATAATGTCTCGGTGTTTCTTAATAAGGCCCTCTCAGGAGATTCAGTGGTTGTTGTGGGCTGGAAGGGTTAGTATGGGACAATATAGTTTGGGCTAAATTATGGATTTGATTAGAAACTTCTCATGTACTGTCAGAATTCATACCACTGTTAATGAAAAGTAAGAAACTGTATAACAATGCTTCTGAGAAGTAATCGTTCTCAAATAAGATAACACCAGGGTCATAGTTATCATACTTGCTTGAACACCAAGGGAAATGTTACAGTTGACATGGTAATGAGTTTGGATATCGGTGTCCAGATTTTTCTATGGTCTCTAACTAACAATTCTACTCCTGCCTTTCAGACCCGTCCGTCTTCACCATACCACCGTGTTCCTCTTTATCTATCTTTGTCTTCTCTGGGAAAAGATCAATGAAGGACACAGTACACGACCGGCTGGGCGCCTGCTGAGGGGCTGTCGATGTGAAATAGGCCCTGGAAATAACATCACACTTAATCAGACCCTCTGAACAATGGTCACAGGCAGAGGCTGATCAGGCCCTTCCTCATTGGACTCTGGGAGCCAAGATGGTGTGAGATTGCTTCTTGCCTGTGCCGATGCTGCCACTTCTCAGCGCGGCCGACGTGGACGTGAATCACACGGCCGTCCCCCAAAAGGTCTCCTTTTGTTAGGTTGGAACCGACCAGTCCCCCACATCACCTTCCACCCACTACCTCACCGCATCCTCTCCTTTATCCAGTCACACAGAGGAGGAATGTTCTCTCTCTGATGCTGTGTGATCGGTTGTCTTCTGGTTCTGTGTGTGTGTGTGTGTGTGTGTGTGTGTGTGAACTGTAACCACCCTCCGAAACATGGCGAGAGGGTGTGATTAACATGGGCTGTTTGTCATGGTTGAGCCTGAGAGGTGGGAGGGAGGGAGGAGGGGTGTGGGTGGAGGTAGATTTCTGCTTGCAGAAGAGATTACATTAGTTTGAAAATAGGCATCAGAGAAAGTGTTTGAACTGACATTCAAAGGCAAATAGGGAGTGGATCAAATCTGTCAGTCATTAGCTCATCCCAGAGTAATTGTTGATGAATAGATGGCTGTGTTATTTTACTATATTGGTTTGAGATCTATTACTTAAATTGCAAATTAAAGAAGTGGAATCCTGTAATAATTGTGAAACTAAAATGGAGAGGATGAGAGAAAAATAAATGAAGGGTGAAAGAGAGCCTTAACCCAACCATTGAGTCACTTATCCTGTGTGTCCCCTCCAAACCAAAAACAACCTCCCAAAAATCACAATAAAAGGACATTCCTGGTTCATTGCAACCATTGAAATAACCCACAGTCCTTCAAATTTGATATCATATAACCTCTCACACTGTTAAAATGAACTAAGGTGGTGTTCACATCTACAGGTGAAGTCGGAGGTTTACATACACTTAGGTTGGAGTCATTAAAACAAATTTTCAACCACTCCACACATTTCTTGTTAACAAACTATAGTTTTGGCATGTCGGTTAGAACATCTACTTTGTGCATGACACAAGTCATTTGTCTAACAATTACAGACATATGATTTCACTCATAATTCACTGTATCACAATTCCAGTGGGTCAGAAGTTTACATACATTAAGTTGACTGTGCCTTCAAACAGCTTGGAAAATTCCAGAAAATGATATCATGGCTTTAGAAGCTTCTGATAGGCTAATTGACATCATTTGAATCATTTGAGGTGTACCTGTGGATGTATTTCAAGGCCTACCTTCAAACTCAGTGCCTCTTTGCTTGACATCATTGGAAAATCAAAAGAAATCAGCTAAGACCTCAGAAAAACAATTGTAGACCTCCACAAGTCTGGTTCATCCTTGGGAGCAATTTCCAAATGCCTGAAGGTACCATGTTCATCTGTACAAACAATAGTATGCAACTATTAACACCATGAGAACACGCAGCCCTCATACCGCTCAGGAAGGAGACGCCTTCTGTCTCCTAGAGATTAACGTATTTTGGTGCGAAAAGTGCAAATCAATCCCAGAACAACAGCAAAGGACCTTGGGAAGATGCTGGAGGAAAGAGGTACAAAAGTATCTATATCCAGAGTAAAACAAGACCTATATCAACATAACCTGAAAGGCCGCTCAGCAAGGAAGAAGACACCGCTCCAAAACCGCCATAAAAAGCCAGACTACGGTTTGCAACTGTCCATGGGGACAAAGATCATACTTTTTGGAGATATATTCTCTGTCCTGAGGAAACAAAAATAGAATTGTTTGGCCATAATGACCATCGTTATGTTTGGAGGGAAAAAGGGGAGGCTTGCAAGCCGAAGAACACCATCATGATGTGTGGGTGCTTTGCTGCAGGAGGGACTGGTGCACTTCACAAAATAGATGGCCTCATGAGGAAGGAAAATTATGTGGATACATTGAAGCAACATCTCAAGACATCAGTCGGGAAGTTAAGCTTGGTTGCAGATGGGTCTTCCAAATGAACAATGACTCCAAGCATACTTCAATAGTTGTGGCAAAATGGCTTAAGGACAACAAAGTCAAGCTATTGGAGTGGACATCACAAAGCCATGACCTTAGTTCCATAGAAAATTTGTGGGCAGAACTGAAAAATCTTGTGCGAGCAAGGAGTCCTACAAACCTGACCCAGTTACACCAGCTCTGTCAGGAGGAATGGGCAGAAATTCACCCTCACTTATTGTGGGAAGCTTGTGGAAAGCTACCCGAAACGTTTGACCTAAGGAAAACAATTTAAAGGCAATGCTACCAAATACTAATTGAGTGTATGTAAACTTCTGACCCACTCGGAATGTGATGAAAGAAATAAATGCTGAAATAAATAATTCTCTCTACTATTATTCTGACATTTCACATTCTTGAAATAAAGTGGTGATCCTAAATTATCTAAGACAGGGAATGTTTACTAGGATTAAATGTCAGGAATTGTTAAAAACTGAGTTTAAATTGATTTGGCTAAGGTGGATGTAAACTTCCGACTTCAACTGTACCTTCTCACATGGATACGAGTGTTACCTCTGCTATAATTTCAATAATTTTGATTGTAACATTATTTATAATCTCACAATGGACCTTGCAACTGTGGCCTATAACAAGTCCCAAAGTCTACCATATAGGAACAATTTTCACATCATAGTCTTCTTTAAAATGTTAATCAAAATATTGACTGAAAATCATCAATCAATATTTATGCTAGAAACCAATTAGAAATGTAAAACCATTTGATTGAATGAGAGAAACAGTCTAACAAAACATTATTTTTGTGTTTTGATGCTGCATTTTACATGCACTGAAACACCAAAAAGTGTTTTCACAACCCTCCTAAAACTACAACACCACCCTCTTAAAAACACAATTATTCAGATTGTAGAACCACTTTGGTGTTTCAGGGTCCTTCCATTCAGTTTTGAAATCCATCCAGTCTATCAGAACACTTACATTGCGTTTACATTCAAACACCCTCCAAACACCAGATCTCAGTTCAAGTGCACTATTTGTGATTTTCCTACACGATGATAGTGTTTTGAGTCGTTCTATTTTAACAGTACAGAGTCCAGGAGGATTAATCCCTTGCCCACACAGAGAACTCCCTCACACTGTGAAGGGAACTCCCAGGCTGTTTCACCTTGTGTCTTTAGCTAAGGGTCTGTATTGAACCACAACATCAAAGCACATCAATGGAGATTGACTTTAGGATTAGGGACCGTCAGACAAACTCATCCTATTCTCAATATTCTAAATACAATCCATTGTCTATCTATACAACTCATAGGCAGTCATGTTATAGTTTCATGACAATCCTCCTACTGGCCTTGTTTCTTTATTTTTAAGATCAGATGATAGAACAGTACTCAATCCACCTTGAATCGAAGGAGAATTTTGACCTTCTTGAATGTATCAAGTACATAAGTACTGTACTTATGTGCCCAGTGTCCTGTTTGTTCATTCATTCAACAGTGATCAAGTTGAAGGAAGCTTATTCTTTAAAAGAACAGTAGGAGGAAACTTTTTAAATAGTGTTAAATACCCATTTTCCTCTTCCATCTTTTTCTCCTCATAACCACATCCTGTGAGTTGTGCCCTGGGCAGGGACGTGGTCCTCTTGTCTCTGATATACAACGTGAAAGGAGAGCGGCCACGGCACCCCAGGTTTAGTTTAGCACACTGACGTCAGACTATGGATAGTGCAGAGCCTTTCTGTTCTGTGCTGCTTCTCTGCCGCTCGCTATCCTGTCCACCACACCACACCACACCGCCACCACCCACCCGTCTCCATCTTTCACTTCTTTTCCCCCTTTTCTGTGTTCCTTCCCTCTGTCTGCTAGTTAGTCAGATCAAAGGTGCATGCTCAGGGGATCTCTCATAGAGAAATGCCTCTGATTAGACGAGGCATCCTCCTCCACGTTGGATCTATCTCTTCTGTAATGGAGATGGAGTGCATGGAAACACTAGTCTGTACTCTGTACAGTCATCATATTACCATGGAAGTCGACATCAAAGAGGCACGTGCTACTGTAAGACATAGCAGAAGGCCTTTCAGTTTCGGTGTAGTTAGTGATTTGTATCTTTCACTCTTCACGCCTAACTCCCAGTTCCACAAATCTAAATCCTTTAACGGAAAATAATCTGGTGTGGAGATAAAAGGGTTGCTAAGGTAACCAGCAGAACTGTCTCGTGCCTGCAAGCCATTGCAATTAATAAACTTAAACAAACCCTGTAGTGTAAAGTTTGAACTTTTAACATGTATAGCTCAATATTTAGCTGTTAGATCCAAGTTATTTAATTTGAATGAGAACAATAACTTATGTGTAGCCTAAAGTCAACAATTTCCCTTTATTGACACAAAATACTCCATAACCTTTGTAATACTGACATACTGAATGTAATACAGACTCACAGAATGTAATATAGACTCACTAAATGTAATACAGACTCACAGAATGTAATACAGACTCACTGAATGTAATACAGACTAAATTAGAAGATCGAAGTTGGGGTTGACTACACAGTATATCTTGGTCATTGCTGACTGTTATTGTCAAAGTGACTATGTATTTCTTTCCGTTGGTTCCTGAGGATATCATCATGCGATAAAACAGGTTGACAATGTGGGCAGAAACCCTGTCATTTGAGAATGCAACTGCAAGCTTTTCCCTTTGAGATCACAACTATGGGAAAAATTGCATCAAGGCGACACTGAGAATGCCTATACTGAATTTTTATCAGTGGGTATGGTGTCTGTTATGACAGTGAAACAGATGAAAGTTTTGTTGTTTGAAGGATATTCACAGCACATTGACAACAATGAACAAACGAGAAGTAGAGCTGACTGTGAAACTAGGACATGCTGACCTTGAGAAAATAGTCTCGCTCCTATCCCATCTAACTTAATTCAAAACTTCAAATAGACTTTTCTATTTCTTAGTATCCAAAATTCTTACATTTGCATATACATTCATCCATCATGTTTTGATTGGTTTCAGTGAACTTATTTGTTTTCATTTTGGGAATAATAACAAGATTTCTTGTCAGGTAGGCATACACAGGAACTCAGATGAACTCACATGCCCGCCGGCATGCACCAACACACAGACACACACACAGACACACACAGACACACACACACACAGACACACACACACACACAGACACACACACACACACACGCACACGCACACGCACACGCACACGCACACACACGCACACGCACACACGCCCACACAAAATCAATATATGAGCACAGCTGCAGGGAAAGATAGCCACACACTGTAAGAGAGATCCCCTAACTCACCAGGTTGCCCATACAGTTGAGTTGTGGAACAGACCAGACCCGTTTTGGATGACTGTTGGGTATAAAATAAAGTCTAGGATCCCGCAAAAGTGTGCCACACAGATGACATGTAACATTCTACACACATAAAAAAAGGGTTCCAAAAGGGTTCTTCAGCTGTCCCCATAGGTAGAACCCTTTTGGGTTCCATGTAGAACTCTCTGTGGAAAGGGTTTTTAGTGTATGTAACACTAAAAGATTACTACCTGGAACCAAAAAGGGTTCTTCAAAGGATATCCTATGGGGAGTGTTGAAGAACCCATTAACCCCTACATGTATGAAAAAAAAGCACATAATGATATATCAAATGTATATTTAACCTCTTAATTTAACATTCATAGCAATTAACTAAAAAAAAACATTAGTGTTTATCAGTAAAGTACTTAGGAACCCACCCTGTTACAATGTTCTAAGAGGAAGCTGTCAATAAAGCTTTTAAAAACAAACATGGCGGCGCACATGGAGGTGTGAGCTATGACAACAGGAGCACGATTTTACGTGCACAATAACATTTTTAATCTGATATAGATAATGGATCATGATAAAAGTAATATCGCTTAATGCAAGGATTTGGAAATTGAACACAGTGAGTAACTTCAAACCCTGTGATCAAAGCTATTTTTTCACAGACGTTCAACAATGCATCTAGCTTACGAATGTCACAAGCTAGCTAATGTGGCTGTCAGTGTCATGTCAATAATGGATGGCTCGAGTCGCGATCTAACTTAGCTAACTAGCTATGTTTCTTATTAACTGTATTCGTGATGAATTTCTTGAATAACTAACAAGCACATAACATTATTGTCTTACACAAATGCTAATGTATTTACCCTATGTGAACTTCGAACAACGTGATTTGCATCGCCTGAATCTCTCAAGGTGTATGCAAGGCTCTCCATGGTAAAGATATTGCATTCACAAGGGTCAATGTAACCATAGAAACATCTCATCCTCTATATCTACCTACTACACACTCTCATATGCACAGACACAACCTTGTTTATGTCTCTTTCTCTCTATATATCCCTCTCTGCTCTAGCTGGAGGATAGCGTGATTGTGGCATTGCATTGATCTCCCATAGAGACTATAGAGTAGCTCGGCTACAGCAGAGCAGATGTCTCTATCTATAGCTTGAGTGGGTGTTTGAGGAGAATGAATGCTGCTGGCTGGTGAGCGAGTGACACTTGCTTTACATTCTGCAGACAATCATAATTTCACATTTTTCCATGTTATTAACTTGGTCGTGCATGAAAGATACTGACATATACTGTTTGTGCATGTAGTGATTTTGTGTGTGATTTGTTTGATATATATGGAGGTACTAAACATTTTGTTGAATTCTCAAAGATAGAGAATTTATGTGAAACCAACTTATTCAAGTTGCAGATTAATTGAGTGTATCAGTGTGTCACCTTCTGTATAGATATGGACGAGCTAACTACCTATACCTACCTAGGCTATAGGCTCTTTAGAGAAGTTCCCAGGGGGTCCCTTCATAGGCACACAGCCCACCAGCTCAGGGATATAGTCTAGCATACTGTATTTCTTCTATAGCAGTCTTGCAATGATGATTTAGTGACCAGGAAAATATCCTACTACTAGAGGCAGTTGTAGGTTGACACGTCTGACCCACTTAAATTACTAGATGGCTTTGACTTACAGTGGGGCAAAAAAGTATTTAGTCAGCCACCAATTGTGCAAGTTCTCCCACTTAAAAAGATGAGAGAGGCCTGTAATTTTCATCATAGGTACACTTCAACAATGACAGACAAAATGAGAGAAAAAAATCCAGAAAATCACATTGTAGATTGTAATAAAACACGTAAATAACACGTAAATATATAAAACACGCAAAAATGATAATTGCATACATTGAAGCTTCGACCCTATGGACCTATCTCTTCAGACCACTGCAATTTGACTTATACACCATTGACATTTTAAATAAAATAAAAATGTTAACATCAAATTACTACCACAATGATGACTGCCAGTCCACCCACATTTGAATGTCAACTTAAATGGTCATGGCTATTCTGTTGTCTATATTTCCATGAGTTCAATCGGTTTTCTATGGAGGATTGACAGTATAATACAAAACAACTGATATTTCTATTCAAGTCAACATTCTCTAATGTGTGGACCTCCAACCACCTCTGTGGTACCATTTGAAAGTTTAAAATAGATTTTATACCCATTTTAGTAAATGTGTCAGCCAAAACATGACACCCACCCCTTTATTCAAGAGAATGTTTTCTCAGCTGATAGCAGGCACAACACAAACATCTAAGATGATGTAAAATAGGGTTTAAGCTACAAGATATGTGAATATGAAAAAATAGAAATAATACATATAACATTATGTAAATACCAGACATTATAAAATAGTTTGACAACCCTGTTTGTAAGCTTTTAAATTTGATCAACCTCGTGTATCTTTTACAGTGACGTAGACATGTATTTCTCATGGTATGGTGGGGTATGCAAAATGACATACAGGTGCAAAAAGTCACTTTCTGAGCACTTCTACAATGGGCAAATATGTATGGAAGATATCATTCCAATCAAAATGAGTGCTGTCAAAAAGGGATTGAATTCAAATGGATTTGCCCTATAATATCCTATCAGGTTACCTTAGCGACTGTGTGTGTGTGCCTTTTTTCAGCAAAGTTTTTGGCTTATGTGATCTGATGCCTTCAGGTGTTATTAAACATCTATTACTGTGTTAATGAACAGGTATTACTCAACAACTATTGTTAACCAGAATCAAACTCCAGACTGTTATTTTCATCCTGTTCCTAGCAGCCTATTTTCCTTAAGAATGGGTACAAGCTGACTGAGGCTTTGGCTGCAGCTACTGTGTGCTCTGCTGTCTTTTCTTGTGAGCAGAGCACTGACTAATAGAACTGTGTCCTGTTACCTAGGTAACAGAGCCATGCAGATGGCAGCGTACAGAGGGTCTCTCTGCCTTCGTGGCAGTGGCCTGTTCAGGTTGGGGTTGGGGCGACCCAGGTCCAGGGCTGACCGTGCCCCCCTGCCCCGCCTCCTCTCCCCCTGCCCCAGACACGGGGCTCGGACCCTGTTCAGTGAGACAGGGGTCTGGGACAGGAACTATAAAGCGGACACCAGACGCAGGGTGGAGCAGTGGTGGCACCCCCGTATCATGGAGCAGTGGCGGAGGGATACGCTGGAGGAGGTGAGTTGGCAGCAATTCTTAACTTCTTTCTTTGCTTTCTGTTGGCCCTTAGTAGAGGCTTCTGGGAAAGATTGTCAGATGAATATTTTAAAACACCCCTGGCTTTAGTTCCAATTATAATCTAGCCTAATATTCAACCATACTCTGGTAATTAAGCAGCATCCTTCAGAATAACCAAAGTCGTCATGGTACATTAGTACCTGGGCCTATTGCTATGTTTATAAACTCAGCAAAAACGTCCCTTTTTCAGGACACTGTCTTTCAAAGATAATTAGTAAAAATCCATATACTTCACAAATCTTCATTGTAAAGGGTTTTAACACTGTGTCTCATGCTTGTTCAATGAACCATAAACAATTAATGAACATGCACCTGTGGAACGGTCGTTAAGACACTAACAGCTTACAGATGGTAGGCAATTAAGGTCACAGTTATTAGAACTTAGGACACTAAAGAGGCCTTTCAACTGACTCTGAAAAACACAACAAGAAAGATACCCAGGGTCCCTGCTCATCTGCGTGAATGTGCCTTAGGCATGCAGCAAGGAGGCATGAGGACTGCAGATGTTGCAAGGGCAATAAATTGCAATGTCCGTACTGTGAGACACCTAAGACAGTGCCACAAGGAGACAGGACGGAATGGCAGACCACGTATAACAACACCTGCACAGGATCGGTACATCCGAACATCACACCTGCAGGACAGGTACAGGATGGCAACAACTGCCTGAGTTACACCAGGAACGCACAATCACTTCATCAGTGCTCAGACTGTCCGCAATAGGCTGAGAGAGGCTGGACTGAGAGCTTGTAAGCCTGTTGTAAGGCAGGTCCTCACCAGACATCACTAGCAACAACGTCGCCTATGGGCACAAAGCCACCGTCGCTGGACCAGACAGGATGGGCAATAAGTGCTCTTCACTGACGATTCGCGGTTTTGTCTCACCAGGGGTGATGGTTGGATTTGCGTTTATCGGCGAAGGATTGAGCGTTACACCGAGACTTGTACTCCGGAGCGGGATCGATTTGGAGGTAGAGGGTCCATCATGGTCTGGGGTGGTGTGTCTCAGCATCATCGGAATGAGCTTGTTGTCATTGCAGGCAATCTCAACGCTGTGCGTTACAGGGAAGACAACCTCCTCCGTCATGTGGTACCCTTCCTGCAAGCTCATCCTGACATGACCCTCCAGAATGACAATGCCACCAGCCATACTGCTCGTTTTGTGCGTGATTTCCTGCAAGACAGGAAAGTCAGTGTTCTGCCATGGCCAGCAAAGAACCCGGATCTCAATCCCATTGAGCACGTCTGGGACCTGTTGGATTGGAGGGTGAGGGATAGGGCCATTCCCCCCCATAAATGTCCGGGAACTTGCAGGTGCCTTGGTGGAAGAGTGGGGTAACATATCACATCAAGAACTGGCAAATCTGGTGCAGTCCATGAGGAGGAGATGCACTGCAGTACTTAATGCAGCTGGTGGCCACACCAGATACTGACTGTTGCTGTTGATTTTGACCCCCCCCCTTTGATCAGGGACACATTATTCCATTATTCCATTTCTGTTAGTCACATGTCTGTGGAATTTGTTCAGTTTATGTCTGTTGTTGAATCTTATGTTCACACAAATATTTACACATGTTAAGTTTGCTGAAAATAAACACAGTTGACAGTGAGAGGACATTTATTTTTTTGCTGAGTTTGTGTGTGTCTGTCTGGTTGAACCCTGTTTAGTGTTCCCTTTGGGAGGCCTTCTGGTTTGTGTAGACTCAACATTCATTAAATCATTCTCTTACTGTCTAATATTCTTGACTCATAGGCGTAATATGCTTAGTAATGAAGTAACCTATTCACAGTCTCCTGTTTGTCCGTCTGTTTTTGGTTACTGTTGTCACGACCATCAACAGTCCTCCAAGGCAAATAGTACTGTAACTGACTCTGACATCCAATGTTGTCACGACATTGTTACAAACACACAATGCATCATGATTCAGCCCAGGCTTTCCACACAAAAAGTCTTCAGTCCATCAATCAGCTCCTTCAAGATAATTTGAGCCGTTGTTTAGTCAGTCTGCACTCATTATGCTCATTCAGGCCCAAATGGCAACCTATTTCCTATTTTTTGCGCAGGTTGACATTTATTGTTATGAGTCTTGTCATGGAGGCAGAACTGAGCGATTGCCCCTTCGATAGGCCAGCTGCAAAGTCAAAATTGGCTATATTGTAAAAATGTATGAAAACAGAAATGTGCTTTTCAGTCTTACTTTAGGGTTAGGCATTAGGATTAGCCGTGTGGGTGAGGTAAGTGTTAAGATTAAGTGTGAAATCAGATTTTATGACTTTATGTGGCTCTGCCAGCTAGTGACCACTATGCAGAGCTGCCTCCAGAACAAGATTCATGACGAAAAATGCAAACCTGCATGTATTGCACTACTTTTGACCATGGCCTGTAGGAAATAGGGTGCCATTTGGGAGGCAGACTGTGTGTAGTCCAGACTGATGGCAGAGTGAGGGGCTATCTGGCCTGGCTGGCCTTTCTCAAAGACACTGGGAATCTGTGCTGCCTCACACACTCTGGAAACCTGCTGCAGCTGCACCCAGACATACAGACAGAAGAATCCAGTAGCTAGGAGTGTAGTCTAGCACTGACCCAGGCTGTATAACCCTTAGGGGTTTAACCACAAAATCCTCAAATCTGATTCTGATTCTGAACCTAATCCTAACCTCACTCACACTGCTAACCCTAAATTAAGACCAAAAATCACGTTTTTGCTTTCAATCATTTTTAGAACACTGGCATGAACGCACAGTAAGCTATACGACTGGTATTCCTACAGGTTAGTTGCGCTAATCACATGTTGCCAGACACAGATTTGTAGGGCTAGTTCCTGTCAAACATTTTGTATAATTATTGATTGCAAGGCTATCACAAGCCTCATGAAGTCTATTTCCCTGAGCATGTGTTTGTTGTATTCCCCAGAGTTCCCATAGGAAGAAGTTTTATGTCCTGTCCATGTTCCCGTACCCCTCCGGCCGTCTCCACATGGGTCATGTACGGGTCTACACAATCAGTGACACCATCGGACACTTCCAGAGGATGAGGGGCCACCAGGTAATAAGAATATATACCATTTAGCAGATTCTTTCAGCCAAAGCTACTGGCCCTGATTAGTAGCTGGAGATACAACTGTGACAAGCTAAGCTGCCCATACTGGTAACTCTTATCATTTTCCTTTCCACCCCTCTATGCATGTCTGTCTCTATGTCTCTGTCTCTCTCTGCCTGTCTGCCTGTCTGCCTGTCTGCCTGTCTGTCTGTCTGTCTGTCTGTCTGTCTGTCTGTGTTTTTCTACAACTGTGACAAGCTAAGCTGCCCATACTGGTAACTTTTATAATTTCTCCTTTCCACCCGTCTATGCATCTCTCTCTATCTCTCTCTCTATATATATATGCATGCATGCACACAAACTGTGCTGTCACGACTCCAGGTGAGTCACGTAGAAGCACACAGCTGTGAAGCACTTTGTGTGCAGTCCACAAGGTCACCGTCCGTTCTCGCTCTCTTTACATCTTCTCTGTAATGGAAGCCCTGATCCATCGTCATTACGGCCTTGATGTTCTGTCTAGTCTGAATCACAGTTGGCATCTGTTCTGCAGGAGGTGTGTGTGTGGAGGCTGTTTAAACTGAGAGAGATGCTGCTCTGCCTTTGCCTTCTAACTCCGCTCTTAAAAGTGCAATCTGGGATCTGGGAATGAGTTCAATTGTCATTTCAAAAGACATTTCACCAGCCTCAACTGGTGGGGCTGCCAATTTTCTGAAAAAGGATTTGCATATTGTAGCTTTGAGAGTGCCCCCATTGTCCCTGGCCCTACGCTACACTTACCTAAGTGCTCTTAGCCACAAGACCACTTTTCAGTGGGACTACCTACGCATAGCACATTACCAGACGGGATTACGGCATAAAAAGGTTTCATGTCAAAACAATGACTCTTTCAGTTGGTGAGCCCCTCTAAGACATCTGCCTTTAAGTGTTTCTGCAGGGGTAAAACAGGGAGGGAAGCTCCCACTATCCATTCTAAGGTGTTGATGACTCTCCTCATAGAAAAGTGTGAAAGATGTGTGCTGGTGTTTAAGAGATATGATGATCAGACCGTTGGTGTCCTACAAACCAGTGGTGACAAATGACTCCCCAGAGACACCATTCGGGACCAGGGATTGTCTGTCACTGTGTCCCCTAATAATTCACTGTGACCCTCACTCATTTATCTCACTCTTTCTCTCTTTTCTTCTCTCTCTCATTATCTCCCTCTCCCCTCCTCCCACACTTCCTCTCTCTCTCCCCCCTCTCTTACCCTCCCTTCCTCTGTACTGTATACTGTTCTAAACCATTACTCCAGCCATTCTTCTTTGTCACACTAACCCCCCCCGTTTGGTGTGTGTTGGGTTGTAGGCCCTCCTCTCTCAGGCTACGTCCCAAATGACACCAGATTCCCTTTATAGTACATTATTTTTTACCAGGGTTTATAGGGCTCTGATCCAAAGTAGTGCACTATATAGGGAATAGGGTGCCATTTTGGATGAATCCCCAGGGTCTGATTTTAATGGAGCCTGACAAAGTGATGTCAGTGTTGTGTGAGTGTGGCACAACGGGCCTGTCATTGTTTTGAAGGCAGCAGGGTTTTGTTCCCTCCCACTCAGAGAGAGAGATGGCTACATTTCTGTCTTCATATGGATTTTCTTAGCAGGTATGCTGTATCTGGGCTACCAGCAGTAAGGCTGTAATGCTGTCTTCCCAACCAATATTTTAGTTGTCGTATGGACCGTCATGAATGACAGCTACATGCTGCTGCCCCAGGGGATATCTGTCTGTCAGTAACTGTCAGAAAGATAATCCATTTACACACACACACACACACACACACACACACACACACACACACACACACACACACACACACACACACACACACACACACACACACACACACACACACACACACACACACACACACACACACACACACACACACACACACACTAGAGAGAGAACAAGTTGTCTTCAACTAGTTCAGTCATTCAAGGAGATTACACTTGTAGAGACAAAATCCCTTCCCTGTAGCCTAGTTGTGGTGTGATGTTTAGTAAACTCCCTTCCCTGTAGCCTAGTTGTGGTGTGATGTTTTGTAAAATCCTTTCCCTGTAGCCTAGTTGTGATGTGATGTTTAGTAAAATCCCTTCCCTGTAGCCTAGTTGTGGTGTGATGTTTAGTAAAATCCTTTCCCTGTAGCCTAGTTGTGGTGTGATGTTTAGTAAAATCCCTTCCCTGTAGCCTAGTTGTGATGTTTAGTAAAATACCTTCCCTGTAGCCTAGTTGTGGTGTGATGTTTAGTAAAATCCTTTCCCTGTAGCCTAGTTGTGATGTGATGTTTAGTAAAATCCCTTCCCTGTAGCCTAGTTGTGATGTTTAGTAAAATCATTTCCCTGTAGCCTAGTTGTGATGTTTAGTAAAATCCTTTCCCTGTAGCCTAGTTGTGGTGTGATGTTTAGTAAAATCCTTTCCCTGTAGCCTAGTTGTGGTGTGATGTTTAGTAAAATCCTTTCCCTGTAGCCTAGTTGTGGTGTGATGTTTAGTAAAATCCTTTCCCTGTAGCCTAGTTGTGATGTTTAGTAAAATCCTTTCCCTGTAGCCTAGTTGTGGTGTGATGTTTAGTAAAATCCCTTCCCTGTAGCCTAGTTGTGGTGTGATGTTTAGTAAAATCCTTTCCCTGTAGCCTAGTTGTGATGTGATGTTTAGTAAAATCCTTTCCCTGTAGCCTAGTTGTGGTGTGATGTTTAGTAAAATCCTTTCCTTTCCTAGTTGTGATGTTTAGTAAAATCCTTTCCCTAGCCTAGTTGTGATGTGATGTTGTGGTGTGATGTTTAGTAAAATCCTTTCCCTGTAGCCTAGTTGTGGTGTGATGTTTAGTAAAATCCTTTCCCTGTAGCCTAGTTGTGATGTTTAGTAAAAACCTTCCCTGTAGCCTAGTTGTTGTGATGTTTAGTAAATCCTTTACCTTCCCTGTAGCCTAGTTGTGGTGTGATGTTTAGTAAAATCCCTTTCCCTGTAGCCTAGTTGTGATGTTTAGTAAAATCCTTTCCTGTAGCCTAGTTGTGAGCCTTCCCTGTAGCCTAGTTGTGGTGTGATGTTTAGTAAAATCCTTTCCCTGTAGCCTAGTTGTGATGTTTAGTAAAATACCTTCCCTGTAGCCTAGTTGTGGTGTGATGTTTAGTAAAATCCTTTCCTGTAGCCTAGTTGTGATGTTTAGTAAAATCCCTTCCCTGTAGCCTAGTTGTGATGTGATGTTTAGTAAAATCCTTTCCCTGTAGCCTAGTTGTGATGTTTAGTAAAATCCTTTCCCTGTAGCCTAGTTGTGGTGTGATGTTTAGTAAAATCCTCCCTTCCCTAGTTGTGATGTTTAGCTTTCCCTGTAGCCTAGTTGTGATGTTTAGTAAATACCTTCCCTGTAGCCTAGTTGTGGTGTGATGTTTAGTAAAATCCCTTCCCTGTAGCCTAGTTGTGGTGTGATGTTTAGTAAAACCCCTTCCCTGTAGCCTAGTTGTGGTGTGATGTTTAGTAAAGTCCCTTCCCTGTAGCCTAGTTGTGATGTTTAGTAAAATCTTTTCCCTGTAGCCTAGTTGTGATGTTTAGTAAATACCTTCCCTGTAGCCTAGTTGTGATGTTTAGTAAAATACCTTCCCTGTAGCCTAGTTGTGATGTTTAGTAAAATCCTTTCCCTGTAGCCTAGTTGTGGTGTGATGTTTAGTAAAATCCCTTCCCTGTAGCCTAGTTGTGGTGTGATGTTTAGTAAAATCCTTTCCCTGTAGCCTAGTTGTGATGTTTAGTAAATACCTTCCCTGTAGCCTAGTTGTGATGTTTAGTAAAATACCTTCCCTGTAGCCTAGTTGTGGTGTGATGTTTAGTAAAATCCCTTCCCTGTAGCCTAGTTGTGGTGTGATGTTTAGTAAAATCCCTTCCCTGTAGCCTAGTTGTGGTGTGATGTTTAGTAAAACCCCTTCCCTGTAGCCTAGTTGTGATGTGATGTTTAGTAAAATCCCTTCCCTGTAGCCTAGTTGTGGTGTGATGTTTAGTAAAATCCCTTCCCTGTAGCCTAGTTGTGGTGTGATGTTTAGTAAAATCCCTTCCCTGTAGCCTAGTTGTGGTGTGATGTTTAGTGGTTATACTGCCTGTGGCTCTGCTCTGCTTTCAGCTTGCAGCTCATCTCTTCACAGATGGAACCAGAGCTTTTGGGATTTGTGTGTGGGTGGACACACATACACTTTAGCATAGCCATGCCAATGTGTTGCATGCCCAAAATCAGCCCCCTCCCCTGGGACTCCTGTCTGTCAGGCTGTCCTGGATTGACAAGTCACTCCCTAATATAAATCTATGTCCACTCTGTGGGCAGGTTTGTCTCTTAGCTCCTCCTCTATCCATATGTTATCCATAAGTTAAATGTAGGCAGTACAGTTGTAGTGGGGGAGTTAGAGCCTTGACTTTGGCCCTGGGGTTGTTGTGGAGCATCGACTGTTTAAAAGGGTTGATGGTTTGCCTCTGACAGTCTCTTTGGGCTGATGTAACTTTGAGAAATGAACCGAGGCAGACAGCCTGTCCCTGTCCGTCAGGAGTTCATCTCTTCTCGACAACAGATCAGCTAAAGGTCCTCCTCATTACATTAGATAATGGGCACATTTAAACTGATAAAACAGCGCATTAACACGGCAAGGACATCTATTTTAATGACTGTAGGGACTTCTTTATATTTCTACATCTACAGGTACTCATTTCTCTAGTCAATGTCTGTATGTTTTACCTCGGCATGAAGGAGCTCACTTAGACTGATAACATCCAGCACTCTGCTTTACAAATTAGGCCCAGGCAGTTACCAAGGATACCGATTTGTCTGAAGCGTCAGACTCGTTAGTTGATACACACTCCCTCTCCACTCTCCAGTCCCCCTCACCTCTCTCTTCTCTCTCTCTCTCCCTCTCCACTCTCCAGTCCCCCTCACCTCTCTCTTCTCTCTCTCTTCTCTCTTATATCTCTCTCTCTCATCTCTCTCTCTCTCTCTCTCTCTCTCTCTCTCCCTCTCCACTCTCCAGTCCCCCTCACCTCTCTCTCTCTCTCTCTCTCTCTCTCTCTCTCTTTCTCTCTTATCTCTCTCTTCTCCCTCTCTCTCTCTCTCTTTCTCTCTTATCTCTCTCTTCTCCCTTCTCTCTCTCTCTCTTCTCCCTTCTCTCTCTCTCTCCTCTCTCTCTCTCTCTCTCTCTCTCTCTCTCTCTCACTCTCTCCACTTCTCCACTTCTCCACTCCTCTTCCATTCTCTTCTCGTCTTCACTCCTGCCTCTCCTTCTTTCTCTTCAGTAAGGGTTTGGGTGGAAGAAAAGTGAAGGATCAAGAAGAAATAGTGAAGGGTGAAAAGAGCTTATCAATTCTTAATAGTGTTGTGAGAAGCGGAGGGAAGGAGGGAGACACTGGTGTGAAGAAGTGGAAATAAGTGAGAAAACACATTATGAGGAGAGGGGTGAGAAGGGTGGGACTGACTGACTGACTGACTGACTGACTGACTGACTGATTGCAAGCACAAGCTGGAAGCCTGTATAAACCTCTGATCACATCTGTTAGTGCTGCAAAGTACCTTTCAACACAACATCCCCATACTAGTGTGAATGAAATATAGATGATGATGATGCAAACAGAGAGGCCTTGGTTCCTATTACCATCCTCCATTTAACACATCCAATCAGACCAGCGCCGGTATGTTCCCTGTATAACTCACATTACAACATTAGGCCTTTATGGGCCTGTTCACAGCCACTCTACATGCATTAGATGTTATGTTCCCTCACCTCTCTGCCTTACACTCTGGTTGGGTTGAACAGCTTCTACATATATTACATGTCTTCTGGCATAGAACAGAGATTATGGATAATGAGACGGAAAAGGTTGACACTGTTGTGCATGTTTAAAGACGCATGCACGGCAGTATTACGGTCAAATGCTCTTGTACAGCCTTCGGGCCTTGTTGTTGATGTTCTTTACTAGGGATGTGAGCACTCTCAAACCGGCCTGTGTTAAAGGGATATACTGAAAAGTCAGGTATGATATGTTCACATATGGTATCTGTGCCGGTTTGCTGTCTGAAGCACAGCTATAGCTGTATTAGTAATTGCCCGGCCTAAGGGGACAAATCAAGTATTTTAAATTGAATTGAACTGTTATCTTGTGTAACGTGTAAAACCCAATGGGCTGGGAAGAACAGCCAGGTGTGATATGTAACTGATTTCTGTGTAACTGTTATTAGGTGCTAAACCCAATGGGCTGGGATGCTTTTGGACTCCCAGCAGAGAACGCTGCCATCGAGAGAGGCCTTGACCCGGAGGAATGGACTAAGAGGTACAATACAAGATATGACGCAAACACCTTTCTCTCACTCACTCACTCACTCACTCACTCACTCACTCACTCACTCACTCACTCACTCACTCACTCACACACACACACACACACACACACACACACACACACACACACACACACACACACACACACACACACACACACACACACACACACACACACACACACACACACACACACACACACACACACACACACACACACACACACACACTCCCCCTAACATCCTCCTCTCCCCTGTCTGTCCCCATCCCCAGTAATATCCAGTCCATGCGGGAGCAGCTCGACAGCCTAGGGCTCTGCTTTAATTGGGACAAGGTGAGTAATGGGAGGAGCTGAGCACCACCTCCAACCTTCCAGTGGTAGGCTCTGTGTGGGTGGATGACTCTCTTTTCTCTTGTGCGTGTGTGTATCAATCATCTTGTGGATCACTCTGCTTCCCTCTCCTCTGACCAGGAGGTGACCACCTGCCTACCAGACTACTACAGGTGGACCCAGTGGCTGTTTGTCAAGCTCTTCAAGGCAGGACTGGCCTATCAGAAAGAGGTAGATTCAGGGGCCTTGAGTTTGTCCAATCCTTGTCATAGACTGTGTCTCAATAGTCCAAAGTGGTTTCCTCTCTTCATCTCCTTTCCATCTCTGCTGACGGGGAGATGACGACACTTTGAACTAATGTGATGCAGTCATGCCCCTGGTATTGTCATGGGCTGTGTGTAGAGCTCCAGGGAGGCAGGATGAGGGAGACACACCCCAGGAGGATGACTCTCAGGCAGGCCACAGAGGTTCAGTGGCCTGGGGAACAGTCTTCAGTAACTATGGAGCCTCCTGTGGCTTTGCGAGGAAAACACATTTTGTGTAGTAGATTACAGACAATCGGAAAATCTGTGCTGTAGTGGAGAGGTCATGTAGTTTAATCAGATGCAAGGTATTTTGGCACTCGTATCAGTAGACATCTGTCTCTTTCTCTGATTCGATCAGCTCCTGTGATGTTGGCTTATGTCTGTCTTTGTGTCTGTGTGTAGTTGTAGTAATTGTAATCTGTGTGTGTGTGTGTTCCAGGCGGTGGTGAACTGGGACCCTGTGGACCAGACGGTGTTGGCTGATGAGCAGGTGGATGACAGTGGATGCTCCTGGAGGTCTGGAGCTCTGGTGGAGCAGAAATTACTCAGGCAGTGGTTCATTAAGACCACCAACTACGCCAAGGTAGGTGTGTGTGTCTCGTGCGCATGGCGGGTGTGTTGGTGATAAGCCTGTCAGCAGCAATAAGGGTCAAAGGGCTTCCTATCACATCAATCTCGCCACCTGCGCCTTTTGGCATAATCTGATTGGCTGGCTACATTAGAGGCTGTGGGAGAATGGAAGGGGGGGAGACCCCTCTGATGTCAATCACTGCAGAAACCATGGCAGCAGCTTCAGCCCTGGCTCTGGAACAAACCTGGGCTCAAGTTGGATCTGTTTTCTTTCAAATACTTTAGCTGTGATTGAGTCATCTTACCTGGCACAATGGAACCAATGGAATAGTTCCAAAAGTGCAAACTGCAAAGCCCACCCATTTGGCACTTCAGACTGGGTCAATCAAATGCTCAGAGTATTTTAAAGAAAATAAATACTACTTGAACCCAGCCCTGGCTGTGTAATCAGCAGCCTGCTGAGAGTGTCATTCCCAGGCTGGCCTCGCCGTTCCTGGCCAGTCTGACTGATGAGAAACCCCCACGTCTCCAGCAGCAGGGTCTCATAATCACTACCAGCCACTACCAGCTACGCTCTGGGTTGAAATGACCCTCTCTGGAGATTTATTCCACCTATGGGATGGACACACGTGCGCGCACACACACACACACAAAAACACACACACACACACACACACACACACACACATACACACACATGCATGCGCACGCGCAGCTTGAACCTGGGCACATGGAGTGAGAGTAACTGAAGGTGTGCTGATTCAAACCTCTCCAGATGAGGAATGGTTGGTACTGAGAGGCTCTGAGTGGAAGCCTTCCAAACCGGTCTGATTGGTGGACCAGAAGGTCAGGTTCCCTGTGCTGCTAGAGCCTTGATTGGTAAGGGTTGATTGATTGTGTGTGTGCTGCTAACATTTCCAGTTTCCCCTGGTTAAGACATACACAGTCACTCACACATTAACCAGTAGGCTTCAGCAGTATGACCCTGTCACTCCACTTTATCTCTGAGAGTCACACACACACACACACACACACACACACACACACACACACACACACACACACACACACACACACACACACACACACACACACACACACACACACACACACACACACACACACACATGATGAACACAGTTAATAGTTACATTGACAATAGATGTTTTCTTTTTCATGCATAATCACACACAATCAACACAATGGCAGACTTTACCCATACATTCATCATTTTACACAGGCATACAAACATACACACTCTAGTAAGCTTTGCTAGATTGCTACATAGGCAGCTTCAGATATATTCACGTGCATGTGTCATCAAATCTTTCATGTATCCAAAAGATGCAGGGAAACACACTCCCGGACATTGACACGAACACACATAAAACCTTAGCCATCCTCATTTTATTGATATAGACTTTGATAGCTTTGCTCGGTTGCCATGGAAACCTGTGGAATTGGCCCAGCCATAGGCCTACGTCTCTGGTTAAACCCTCGGCTTTATGTGGCTACATTGATGTCGCTTCTTTTCTGGAGACAAAAACACAGTTTAGTTGAGTTTTTTTCTCCTCTCATGGTTTGAGCAGAGTACCACCTCACCTCCGTTCCCCTCAGCGGGTGTCTGTTCTTGGTGACATCGCTGTGACACCTCGAGGTGGGCAGGCTGTACGCTCACACTGGCGTTGTTGCTAGGCTGCATGACTGACACAAAGACACCAGCATTTATGGCAGGACACCAATCTCTTTCTCACTCTCTCAGATTCTGTCTTTCATTCTCTCTCTCTCTCTCCATTCATCCATGCTTGAGAAGCAGTGAAATAACATTGATACACACTGCAATTACAATCATCCTTATCGCCATTGTTAGTATTGGTTGTATTGCTGTTATTGGTGTTATTACAGTGTGTTGGGTAGAGATCTCAGAGGGTGGCTTGGTAATGGGTTGTGATAGTGGGGGAGAGGTATATCAAATTGGTGCTGTTGCCTTTTTATATTCTCCATTCAGATAGAAGCGGAACCCAGCTGGGACATTCTGGCCTGCTCCTTGTTGTTATGCATAGCTTCCTTTTAAATATCTGTGTGTGTGTGTCTCTCTCTCTGTTTGTCTCTCTCTCTGTCTCTCTCTCTCTCTCTCTTTCTTTTCTCTTCTCTCTCTCTCTCTCTCTCTCTCTCTCTCTCTCTCTCTCTCTCTCTCTCTCTCGTTATGAAACTGTTGTCGAGTCATGAGCGATTTGCTTTGCGATAAACGCAAAAGTAGGGCATGTGGAGGTCATGATTTCTAAAATCCCTCTTTGACTACATGATGTGAGACGAGGTAGACTGTGGTATTGTGCCAGGAGATTGGCTGAGCTTTGGAAGAGCCTCTCGGGGGAAAGAGGAGAAGTAAATGATGTGCTGATCTGGGACTTAAACTTAAACATCTGACATTACAATATGATACAACATCTTTATGATTTATTTAGCATCAATATGATTTAACATTTTTTATGATGTATTTCTCTCTCCCAGCCCCTCCTGGACGCCCTGGCGGAGCTGCCAGAGTGGTACGGGGTCAAGGCCATGCAGGCCAACTGGATTGGAGACTGCACCGGCTGCTACTTTGACTTCCACCTCAAGGTTAGACTCACATCTTTCATCTGTTCCTTCTTGTCAGTCCATCCTGGTTTAGTTTAGACTACTTAGTCTTCCAGGTATAAACATTTGAAGGTATTCTAGGATTGTCACTAGGATTATCTCTGAGATTCTCCCCTGCTACATCATTCTCATTCAGCGAGCAGCACCAGTCGTCTCTCTGCAAGCAGCAATTTAATCAAACATAGTGACTGTGGGGCTGTGTGTTTATTTCCATTGAACTATCCAAATGCACTTTTAGAATGTTGAATAGAGTATTGACATTCTAAAATGGTTTTACTAAAAGCCTATTGTGATCTCCAGTCACCCCAGTCATAGAACTCCTTGCAGCAGACGGAGGAAATGTATTAGGTTGATGCCTTCCTTCCTTATTAAAATTGTAATCAAATTTCTGGTAAAGGGGGGGTTGTGACTCTCTCTCTCTCTCTGTGTGTGTGTGTGTGTGTGTGTGTGTGTGTGTGTGTGTGTGTGTGTGTGTGTGTGTGTGTGTGTGTGTGTGTGTGTGTGTGTGTGTGTGTGAGAGGTTCTCATAAATCAGTCAGAACCAGGGCAGAGTGGGGTAATTAAAAGTAGTGCCTGCGGTGTTTTTTTAGATGGGAAGCAGAAACCAGTCCCGTTACATCTTTAACATTGTCAAGGGTGTTCTGTACTAAATGACTGATTCTGTATTTTTGGTGCCAATTTAGTTTCTGTCAGGCATGTTAACTGATTAAGGTTAAAACATATCCATTGCTAAATATTGCATACTACAGTGTTTTTCTTTTTTTCTTACCAACTAGTGTTGTGTGTTTTTTTTTTAAACTATCCTCCTTTTCCCTGCTCAACAACTAAATGTAACCAAGTTACTATCCTGTCATGTATTTATCCATAAACTGTGTGTGTCTCTCTATCCTTCCCTACATGAAGGTGAATGGGGAGGAGACGGGGGAGACTCTAGCAGGCTACACCTCCAGCCCAGAGGCAGTGTTTGGGGCTGCCTACCTGTCCATTGTCCCCTCCCACAGACTGCTGCATGGTACCAGCCCAGTCCGCTCAGCTCTGGAGAGAGTCCTGCAGACAGGCAGAGGTAGGAAGGAACCACTGTCCAGACCTGGTAGTCTGAGGTCATTTTTTAAGTGCCACTTTTATCCATAGTGGCTTACAGTAAATATTTAGTGTATTTAATGTATGTGGCACATTTTACTGAACAAAAATAGAAATGTAACATGCAACAATTTCAAAGATTTTACTAAGTTACAGTTCATGTAAGGAAATCAGTCAATTGAAATACATTTATTAGGCCTAATTTATGGATTTCACATGACTGGGAATACAGATATGCATCTCTTGGTCACAGATACCTTTAAAGAAATGGGCCTCACAATGGGCCTCAGGATCACTTCATGGTATTTCTGTGCATTCAAATTGCCATCGATGAAATGCACTTATGTTAGCTTATTCCTGGCCATAACATAACCCCACCGTCACCATGGGGCACTCTGTTCACAATGTTGACATTCAGCAAACCGCTCCCCCACAGGACGCCATACACATGGCCTAAGGCCGGTTCTCTAAAACATTTGAGGTGGCTTATGGTAGAAAAATTAACAATAAGTTCTCTGGCAACAGCTCTGGTGGACATCCCTGCAGTCAGCAGGCCAATTCCACGACCCCTCAAAAGAACTCCTGAATATAAGATCAGCGTCAACTCACCATCAGTACGACCAAGAATATGACTTTCGCGAAGCGGATCCTGTGTTCTGCCTTTCAACCAGGACAACGGAATGGATCCCAGCCGGCGACCCAAAAAAACGACTCCGTAAAAGAGGGAAACGAGGCGGTCTTCTGGTCAGACTCTGGAGACGGGCACATCGTGCACCACTCCCTAGCATTCTTCTCGCCAATGTCCAGTCTCTTGATAACAAGGTTGATGAAATCCGAGCAAGGGTAGCATTCCAGAGGGACATCAGAGACTGTAACATTCTTTGCTTCACGGAAACATGGCTCACTGGAGAGACGCTATCGGAGGCGGTGCAGCCAGCGGGTTTCTCCACGCATCACGCCGACAGAAACAAACATCTTTCTGGTAAGAAGAGGGGCGGGGGCGTATGCCTTATGGCTAACGAGTTGTGGTGTGACCACAGAAACATACAGAAACTCAAATCTTTCTGTTCACCTGATTTAGAATTCCTCACAATCAAATGTCGACCGCATTATCTACCAAGAGAATTATCTTCGATTATAATCACAGCCGTATATATTCCCCCCCAAGCAGACACATCGATGGCTCTGAACGAACTTTATTTGACTCTTTGCAAACTGGAATCCATATATCCTGAGGCTGCATTCATTGTAGCTGGGGATTTTAACAAGGCTAATCTGAAAACAAGACTCCCTAAATTGTATCAGCATATCGATTGCGCAACCAGGGCTGGCAAAACCTTGGATCATTGTTATTCTAACTTCCGCGACGCATATAAGGCCCTGCCCCGCCCTCCTTTCGGAAAAGCTGACCACGACTCCATTTTGCTGATCCCTGCCTACAGACAGAAACTAAAACAAGAAGCTCCCACGCTGAGGTCTGTCCAACGCTGGTCCGACCAAGCTGATTCCACACTCCAAGACTGCTTCCATCACGTGGACTGGGATATGTTTCGTATTGCGTCAGACAACAACATTGACGAATACGCTGATTCGGTGTGCGAGTTCATTAGAACGTGCGTTGAAGATGTTGTTCCCATAGCAACGATTAAAACATTCCCTAACCAGAAACCGTGGATTGATGGCAGCATTCGCGTGAAACTGAAAGCGCGAACCACTGCTTTTAATCAGGGCAAGGTGACTGGTAACATGACCGAATATAAACAGTGCAGCTATTCCCTCCGCAAGGCTATCAAACAAGCTAAGCGTCAGTATAGAGACAAAGTAGAATCTCAATTCAACGGCTCAGACACGAGGTATGTGGCAGGGTCTACAGTCAATCACGGACTACAAAAAGAAAACCAGCCCAGTCACGGACTAGGATGTCTTGCTCCCAGGCAGACTAAACTGACACGGCCTGCAACGAAAACATGCGGACTCTCCTTCACTGCAGCCGAGGTGAGTAAAACATTTAAACGTGTTAACCCTCGCAAGGCTGCAGGCCCAGACGGCATCCCCAGCCGCGCCCTCAGAGCATGCGCAGACCAGCTGGCAGGTGTGTTTACGGACATATTCAATCAATCCCTATACCAGTCTGCTGTTCCCACATGCTTCAAGAGGGCCACCATTGTTCCTGTTCCCAAGAAAGCTAAAGTAACTGAGCTAAACGACTACCGCTCCGTAGCACTCACTTCCGTCATCATGAAGTGCTTTGAGAGACTAGCCAAGGACCATATCACCTCCACCCTACCTGACACCCTAGACCCACTCCAATTTGCTTACCGCCCAAACAAGTCCACAGACGATGCAATCTCAACCACTCTGCACACTGCCCTAACCCATCTGGACAAGAGGAATACCTATGTGAGAATGCTGTTCATCGACTACAGCTCGGCATTTAACACCATAGTACCCTCCAAGCTCGTCATCAAGCTTGAGTCCCTGGGTCTCGACCCCGCCCTGTGCAACTGGGTACTGGACTTCCTGATGGGCCGCCCCCAGGTGGTGAGGGTAGGTAACAACATCTCCACCCCGCTGATCCTCAACACTGGGGCCCCACAAGGGTGCGTTCTGAGCCCTCTCCTGTACTCCCTGTTCACCCACGACTGCGTGGCCACGCACGCCTCCAACTCAATCATCAAGTTTGCGGAAGGCACAACAGTGGTAGGCTTGATTACCAACAACGACGAGACGGCCTACAGGCAGGAGGTGAGGGCCCTCAGAGTGTGGTGTCAGGAAAATAACCTCACACTTAACGTCAACAAAACTAAGGAGATGATTGTGGACTTCAGGAAACAGCAGAGGGAACACCCCCCTATCCACATCGATGGAACAGTAGTGGAGAGGTTAGTAAGTTTGAAGTTCCTCGGCATACACATCACAGACAAACTGAATTGGTCCACTCACACAGACAGCATCGTGAAGAAGGCGCAGCAGCGCCTCTTCAACCTCAGGAGGCTGAAGAAATTCGGCTTGTCACCAAAAGCACTCACAAACTTGCACAATCGAGAGCATCCTGGCGGGCTGTAACACCGCCTGGTACGGCAACTGCTCCGCCCACAACCGTAAGGCTCTCCAGAGGGTAGTGAGGTCTGCACAACGCATCACCGGGGGCAAACTACCTGCCCTCCAGGACACCTACACCACCCGATGTTACAGGAAGGCCATAAAGATCATCAAGGACAACAACCACCCGAGCCACTGCCTGTTCACCCCGTTATCATCCAGAAGGTGAGGTCAGTACAGGTGCATCAAAGCTGGGACCGAGAGACTGAAAAACAGCTTCTATCTCAAGGCCATCAGACTGTTAAACAGCAACCACTAACATTGAGTGGCTGCTGCCAACACACTGACTCAACTCCAGCCACTTTAATAATGGGAATTGATGGGAAATGATGTAAAATATATCACTAGCCACTTTAAACAATGCTACCTAATATAATGTTTACATACCCTACATTATTCATCTCATATGTATACGTATATACTGTACTCTATATCATCTACTGCATCCTTATGTAATACATGTATCACTAGCCACTTTAACTATGCCACTTTGTTTACATACTCATCTCATATGTATATACTGTACTCGATACCATCTACTGTATCTTGCCTATGCTGCTCTGTACCATCACTCATTCATATATCTTTATGTACATATTCTTTATCCATTTACACTGTGTATAAGAAATTAGTTTTGGAATTGTTAGTTAGATTACTTGTTGGTTATTACTGCATTGTCGGAACTAGAAGCACAAGCATTTCGCTACACTCGCATTAACATCTGCTAACCATGTGTATGTGACAAATAAATTTTATTTGATTTGAAGATGCTGGAGGAAACAGGTACAAAAGTATCTATATCCACAATAAAGCAAGTCCTATATCGACATAACCTGAAAGGCCGCTCAACAAGGAAGAAGCCACTGCTCCAAAACCTCCATAAAATAGCCAGACTGCGGTTTGCAACTACACATGGGGATAAAGATTGTACTTTTTGGAGAAATGTCCTCTGGTCTGATGAAGCAAAAATGGAACTGTTTGGCCATAATGACCATCGTTATGTTTGGAGGAAAAAGTGGGAGGCTTGCAAGCTGAAGAACACCATCCCAACCGTGAAGCACGGTGGTGGCAGCATTATGTTGTGTGGGTGCTTTGCTGCAGGAGGGACTGGTGCACTTCACAATATAGTCGGCATCATGAGGCAGGAAAATTATGTGGACGTATTGAAGCAACATCTCAAGACATCAGTCAGGAAGTTATAGCTTGGTCGCAAATGGGTCTTCCAAATGGACAATGACCCCAAGCATACTTCCAAAGTTGTGACAAAATGGCTTAAGGACAACAAAGTCAAGGTATTGGAGTGACCATCACAAAGCTCTGACCTCAATCCTATAGAAGATCTGTGGGCTGAGCTGAAAAATCGTGTTCGAGCAAGGAGGCCTACAAACCTGACTCAGTTACACCAGCTCTGTCAGGAGGAACGGGCCAAAATTCACCCAACTTATTGTGGGAAGCTTGTGGAAGGCTGCCCAAAACGTTTGACCCAATTTAAACAATTTAAAAGCAACGCTACCAAATACTAATTGAGTGTATGTAAACTTCTGACCCACTGAGAATGTGATGAAAGAAATAAAAGCTGAAATAAATCATTCTCTCTGCTATTATTCTGACATTTCACATTCTTAAAATAAAGTGGTGATCCAAAGACAGGGAATTTTTACTTGGATTAAGTGTCAGGAATTGTGAAAACTGAGTTTAATGTATTTGGCTAAGGTGTATGTTAACTTCCGACTTCAACTGTATGTGTTGCCTTCCTGCTCTTCTCCTGTTGCCTCTGTGTGTTTTAATTGGGATTCCCCTGAATCACTCTCTTTATCCATCAGTCTCACTTTCTCTCTTTCTCTCACTCCCCCACCTCTCTCAATCTCTTTCACTATCTATTGGCCCCTCTCTCTCTCTCTCTCTCGCTCTCTCTCCCTCTGTCATGCCGTCTCTCTCTCTCTCTCTCTCTTTATCTATTGTCTCTCTGATTGTTGATAATGAGGCACCAGGGGAGAAGCTCTCCCTTGCTGACTCCTGACCTTTGACCCCCAGACTGCCTGACAGAGGTCACCGCCCACAACCTATTTACCGGTCAGGAACTTCCCCTGGTGATCTCCAGCAAGCAGGAGTTTGAAGGTCATCTAGACACTGTCATCGGTATGTGGATGTGTGTGTGGGTTTGAACATCCACATGGCTTGCACATACACTCATGTACTCACTGTAAATTATTGGCCTCTGAGCTTTTGTTCTTGTGCTTTTATTCGTCTCTCTATTTGAATCTAATTGCAATCAATCAATTGTATTTATAAATCCCTTTTTACATCAGCCGATGTCACAAAGTGCTATACAGAAACCCAGCCTAAAACCCCAAACAGCAAGCAATGTAGAAGCACGGTGGCTTGGAAAATTTAATGAATCACATTTAGCCTTTTCCCTGTGACCTGTACATGTTTGTAGATGCCACTGTGCCAGTGTGTCCTTGAGCCTGCAGTGTGTCTCTGTCATGCACTGGGTGTTTGGCTGCTGTTGGAATGATGTCACCTTTAACTCTCTAGAAGGAGTTCCCTGCTTGGTGCTTTGGGTGTTTGTCTGACTCCACGAGTCCACAAGGAGGCAATACCCATGAGGAACTAGCCATAATCCAGCAACACACGGCCCCCTCTTTTTTTGTAGGCCCTTGGAGCAATTTCAACTCAGTCTCACATTACTGTTGAGCGTTAGAATAATAGAATACACAAGGTGCAATTTTGAAATGTGGTTGTACATCAGCAGTCACTCAATTAGCCCATGTCGGCAAAAAAAATGTAGGTTGGTAAGTTAGTCTTGCGCCCAGCTATCTAAAGTTATAGTAAGCAAGGTTGAATTAACGACTGCGGTGGGGCTCATTGTTTACCAGTTATCATATTAAAAACTGCAAACATTTGCCTCCACTCTATTGCAAAATGTGTAGAATTGCAGGAAATTAGTGTTATAAAATGACATGGTGGTGTGCAAGTGTGTGTGACAAATGTATCATGTGTTTGTCCCTGGCAGGTATCCCTGACAGCTGTGTGGAGGATGCTTCTGTGGCCAGGGCTCTGGGTCTGAGCTGGAGCCCAGTCCTGAAGAGCCAGGAGGATGGAGGACACACACTGCTCAACTCTGCTGAGGTCTGTCTGGACACACAGCAACACACACTGTTACTCTACACAACATTACCAGTAAACCAGCATTTCTCATTGTTTTATGGCTATTAATGGAAGAACCTTATTTATGGTTGAATGAAGTATCGGCAAATAGTTGAGTTTTGTTGAATTCACGTGTGTTTGAGCTTCTAAACTGTCATCCTGTCCTCTCTCCGCCCATCCCCCTCTTCTGTGTAGTTCACAGGCCTCAGCAGGGAGGACGCTTTTGACTCCATCACCCAAAAGGCCAGAGAGAGAAAAGTGGGTGGCCACCTGACCAGCACCAAGCTCAGGGATTGGCTGATTTCCCGGCAGCGGTACTGGGGCACGCCCATCCCCATGGTGCATTGTGGGTTTTGTGGTCCTGTGGCAGTCCCTGAGGAGCAACTTCCAGTCACCCTCCCCAAACTACCGTCGCTCACAGGGAAGGGGGCATCCCCTCTGGAGCACGCTGATGACTGGATCAGCTGTACCTGTCCCAGGTGAGAACACACTGACACGGAGTGAGGTGTGAGAACACTTCAGTTGCATACCAAATGGCACTCTATTCCCTACGTAGCACACTGCACTTGACCAGGACCCATCAGCCTGGGTCAGAATCTTATGCCATCCGGTCAAATGTTCAGTTTGAAAATGAATGCTGGTACTGTCAGTTGGATTGGAAGTTCATAGCTCGTTCACAAACATTAGTGATGGAGTTCACTTTATTCCACTTATATTAAAATCACATATTTCTTTCAAGGTCGTATATCTTTCTCAATGGTTAGTCAGCGACTCTCTCTCTCTCTCTCTTGCTCTTAGGTTCAGGCAATTATTCCGATGCTTTCAGTTTTCTACTCAATCAGTTCCCCTTTTCTACCTGTGCTAAGAGTCAGGATTAAGTGATTCAACCACTGTGTGTTGAGGATATGAACACACAGGGACCAGGGTTATGTGATGAGTGACAGATGTCACCGTGGTTATATAAACCAGCTGTGGCCTACATGCCGGGCATGTCTATGCCCCCACCACACACACACACACACACACACACACACACACACACACACACACACACACACACACACACACACACACACACACACACATGGTACCAGGGTTATATAATGAGTGACAGATGTCACCGTGGTTATATAAACCAGCTGTGGCCTACATGCCAGGGGCATGTAATGAGTGACAGATGTCACCCCCACCACACACACACACACACACACACACACACACACACACACACACACACATGGTACCAGGGTTATATAATGAGTGACAGATGTCACCGTGGTTATATAAACCAGCTGAGGCCTACATGCCAGGCATGTCTATGCCCCCACCACACACACACACACACACACACATGGCACCAGGGTTATGTAATGAGTGACAGATGTCACCGTGGTTATATAAACCAGCTGAGGCCTACATGCCAGGCATGTCTATGCCCCCACCAGACACAGAGACAGGCAGACGGTGACTGTCAATGAAATGTGTGAAAATGCTCCCTGCTGCTCGTTAAACGGCGGTTGCATCCCCGATGGCACCCTATTTCCTATATAGTGCACTACTATTGGCCAAGGCCCACTGTGCAAACCCAGCTTCTCATGACCAAGACCCTCACCAACATAGGATGTCTTCAGGTGAGATTGCTCCTTGAAAAACATTATAGTTCCATGATTGGACGTGGAATTGTGGTACAGAAACTAGGAAATGCTGTTTCAACAGCTCAGCCAGACAGTCATACAGAGAGAGAGAGATGGGGTCGTCTGGTCTGACGGCTATATCCAGAGACGTCCTCCTCCTCTTCCTCCTCCTCCTTGTCTCTCCATCTCTTGTTGACAGCGTCAGAGGAAATTCACTCTCTTAACTCAACGATCATGTCCAATTAACCGCCGGGTGGAGTGTACAGAAGGTGTTTGATGAGAGATGGTGGGGGAGATGGAGCTTTATCTGTCTGTCTCGTCCTTGAGAAGTCATTTCCTTCACCACTGATATTGTCTCTGCTCCCTGTCTGCTGTGAATTGGCCCATCAGTTGAACTCTGTGTGTAATTAGTCCAGCTAGCTTGCTACACCAGGATAGTGTTTCTGATTCCCGTTTTGGCTTGCCTGGTGATGTCACCGGTATAAGTTAATAGACCAATAACAAAGAGAGTTCCAAACCTCACTGTCAATAGCAGCTAGTTATCATTTTACATATCCCTCCAATTAGGTCCCTCACTCCCATATGTCGTAAATAAATTCTTTTTTTTTTTTTTGTCTTTTTTTTTAACCCCTTTTTCTCCCCAATTTCGTGGTGTCCAATTGTTGTAGTAGCTACTATCTTGTCTCATCACTACAACTCCCGTATGGGCTCGGGAGAGACGAAGGTTGAAAGTCTTGCGTCCTCCGATACCCAACCAAGCCGCATTGCTTCTTAACACAGCGCAGATCCAACCCGGACCAATGTGCCGGAGGAAACACCGTGTACCTGGCAACCTTGGTTAGCGCACACTGCACCCGTCCCGCCACAGGAGTCGCTGGTGCGCGATGAGACAAGGACATCCCTACCGACCAAGCCCTCCCTAACCCGGACGACGCTAGGCCAATTGTGCGTCGCCCCACGGACCTCCCGGTCGTGGCCGGTTACGACAGAGCCTGGGCGAGAACCCAGAGTCTCTGGTGGCACAGCTGGCGCTGCAGTACAGCGCCCTTAACCACTGCGCCACCCGGGAGGCGTAGATAAATTCTTCCTTGAGAAAAAAGCTTATTAATGCAAAACTATTACAGTAAGGAACTAAATTGTTCTTGCTTCTGATGCCACATCTGTTTGAGGGGATACTTCCCCAATCTGGCACACACACACCCGCAATGCAATTTCAGTTTAATTGTAATTGGAATTGTAGCTCTGCTACTCTGTCATTCCTGAAATCGCCCTATATACAGCGGGACTGGACAGAACCATAGTCATAGATCGCACGTGTCCAGGCAATCACAGCCCCCCCAGGAGTCTGAAACTGTCTGTCTGTCAAATGACAATCATTTTTACCCTGAATGGTTGATCTGGAAAAGAGAGGGGAAACCACAGGAGAGCAATGTGCAGCCACATGGAATTCTTGGAATACTATAATGCCTCTTCTGTTTTTTAAATGTATTTAGCTATTTTGTCATGAAAGGCTCTTTGGTATGATGGTGCATTTTGATCTCATGAAATGGCACCTGGGTATTAACCTGCTACACCTTGGCCTTGTTGCTAAGCAACCCCTCTGCCTTATTAGTGTGTGTGTGTGTGTGTGTGTGTGTGTGTGTGTGTGTGTGTGTGTGTGTGTGTGTGTGTGTGTGTGTGTGTGTGTGTGTGTGTGTGTGTGTGTGTGTGTGTGTTTGGTTGGTTGTGAAGAGGGGTAATCTCACCTTCAGAGTAAAAGTGTGAGGGTGTGTTGATATGCTTGTGTGTGACAACTTGTGCCTGTTTGTGCCATTAAAAAAATGTACAACAGGGGACCAGGTATGGTGCTGTACTGTTCTTCTCTAGTGTTGCTGATGGTCTTCCTGGCATGGTGATTCTGACTGGGTGCTGTACTGTTCTTCTCTAGTGTTGCAGATGGTCTTCCTGGCATGGTGATTTTGACTGGGTGCTGTAGTGTTCTTCTCTAGTTTTGCTGATGGTCTTCCTGGCATGGTGATTCTGACTGGGTGCTGTACTGTTCTTCTCTAGTGTTGCAGATGGTCTTCCTGGCATGGTGATTCTGACTGAGTGCTGTAGTGTTCTTCTCTAGTGTTGCTGATGGTCTTCCTGGCATGGTGATTCTGACTGGGTGCTGTACTGTTCTTCTCTAGTGTTGCTGATGGTCTTCCTGGCATGGTGATTCTGACTGGGTGCTGTACTGTTCTTCTCTAGTGTTGCTGATGGTCTTCCTGGCATGGTGATTCTGACTGGGTGGTTCTATTCTATGGAGACTCATTAAACAGTGAGACACATTCTCAGTTCCAGTGTGCTTGTTGAAAGTGGAAACAAAAAATAGTTTATTATTTTGTCACTCGCCATTGCGAGTGTCCTGTTTTGCTCTCTGTGAGGCCGACAGATGAGCAGTGTGTACAGAGAGTTCTGTTTGGATTGGATGAAAAGGGCCTGGGATGGCACTTCCAACAGACACATACACACCAAGCCGACACACACACACACACACACACACACACACACACACACACACACACACACACACACACACACACACACACCACACACCACACACCACACACACACACACACACACACACACACACACACACACACACACACACACACACACACACACACACACACCAAGCTGGCATTGTGCTGGCCGGTTCTGTGTCCCTCTGGCAGTGCTATTTAGTCAGGGCACAGGAGCAGGGATCTGATGGCTGTGTCGTATAGTGGTTCCAGCCTCACTGTGGCATCTCCTACGGGACATGACCTCCACAGACAGATAGTTCCAGCTCACATTAGATACATACTACACAGGCCAGTCCTCTGGACACTTTATGCCTACAAACTAAACTAACAAAACAAAACTAACAGAAGTAATTTCACAATAGGACAATGGGGTAGACATTTATAATTTCTAAAATGACTGCACTCTTACCTCTTTCATGTGTCACTACGAATAAGAAACGGTGATTCAAACCAGCTAGCTACTGTAGCTACATGGCAAAATATCCACTAAAGAGCTGTGTCATATTCAATCATTATACTGTGTTTGACATTTGGAGTTGTATCTCCTTCCTGCAGAAATGAGGTTGAAGCGCTAACTGTTACATTTGATGCAGTGTTTAAATGCACTTTAAATAAAGTTTGTTCTGATTCTATTTGACCTCTTTCTCCTGTTGTGTCTTATCAGGTGTAAAGGGCCGGCCAGAAGGGAGACCGACACCATGGACACGTTTGTGGACTCATCCTGGTACTATTTCAGATACACTGACCCCCACAACCAAGACAGGTGAGATACACTGACCCCCACAACCAAGACAGGTGAGATACACTGACCCCCACAACCAAGACAGGTGAGATACACTGACTCCCCACAACCAAGACAGGTGAGATACACTGACCCCCCACAACCAAGACAGGTGAGATACACTGACCCCCACAACCAAGACAGGTGAGATACACTGACCCTCACAACCAAGACAGGTGAGATACACTGACCCCCACAACCAAGACAGGTGAGATACACTGACCCCCCACAACCAAGACAGGTGAGATACACTGGCCCCCCACAACCAAGACAGGTGAGATACACTGACCCCCACAACCAAGACAGGTGAGATACACTGACCCCCCACAACCAAGACAGGTGAGATACACTGGCCCCCCACAACCAAGACAGGTGAGATACACTGGCCCCCCACAACCAAGACAGGTGAGATACACTGACCCTCACAACCAAGACAGGTGAGATACACTGACCCCCCACAACCAAGACAGGTGAGATACACTGACCCCCCACAACCAAGACAGGTGAGATACACTGGCCCCCCACAACCAAGACAGGTGAGATACACTGACCCCCCACAACCAAGACAGGTGAGATACACTGACCCCCCACAACCAAGACAGGTGAGATACATTGACCCCCCACAACCAAGACAGGTGAGATACACTGGCCCCCCACAACCAAGACAGGTGAGATACACCCCCCCCCCACAACCAAGACAGGTGAGATACTTCCTATCCAACCCCCCCCCCCCAAATATAATCTCTACTTTTAAATCAGTCAGTACCAGTTCCTACAACATGAAAGAGGGATAGAGAGCGGGAGAGGGAGTGTTGTAGGACCTGGTAGTGGCTGATTTAAAAGGGAAGATTAGAGATGATATTTTTTGGGACTGTTCCATAATGAAACCGCAGTAGAGACAAAAGTCACCTTAAGGTAATCTACTCTCCACAAGTGAATGTTACAACTGTTTTGTAGACAACGAGAATCTATACAAATATTACAAATGTAATATGCATTGTCCATTTAATCACTGACCAATGTTTTTTCCACCCACACATCAGCACACCATTTTACACTTCCTCTCAAACAGTCAATTTCATACACACGTAAACACGCACTCATTCCGTTAACTTGTATTCCCTGCTGATGGAGATGATCAACTCCTGGCCGTTAGCTGCTGGGGCGGTGGCGATACCCAGCGCTTTAACAAAAGAGATTCATTTCCCAAAGGCCGGACTTGTCTTTCCTTCACTGACCTTGCTGGGTAAATCCATTTCAATTCAATCACATTTTGACAGCACCCCTTTTGATTCGAACAAAACCTTACAGACATGTTTGCCCATTTGTAGAAGTGATTAGAAAGTGACACTTTGGACCTGAATTCCCAAACAGTTGAGATAAAGGTGCTCAAAGTTGACTCATTGTTGTATACGGCACAATACCAGGAGACATCCAAGTACTCATCACTGGAAAGATAAACAGTTGAGATTGATATCATTTTAAAGCTTACAAACAGGGTTGTCAAACTATTTTATAATTTATGGAATTCTTTTTTTATTTTGTATTATTATAATTTTTTTGATATTCACATATTTTGTATCTTAGACCCTGTTTGACATCATCTGAAGTGTTTGTGTTGTGCCCGCCATCGGTTGAGACACAACATGCTCTTGAATACAGGAATGGTGTCATGTTTTGGCTGATAAATGTACTAAAATGGGCGGTCTTCTTTTGGTAGTAAGTCATGTTTAAAATGTCAATTCAATTCAATTTCAATGGTGTACCAGCTAAATTGCAGTGGTCTGAAGAAATTGGTCTATTCTATGAATTCTATTTCTATGATTGAAATAAAATCCACCATTTATTAATATTATTATAGTACTATTCAAGAGTATTTTGTGGTCAACCGATGGCTGACACAGCACAAAAACCTCAGATGATGTGAAATATGCTCTGAGCTACAATGTACAGTGCATTCGGAAAGTATACAGACCCTTTTGACTTTTTCCACATTTTGTTACGTTACAGCCTTATTCTAAAATGTATGAAATAAATAAAAAATCCTCAATCTACGAACAATACCACATAATGACAAAGCAAAAACAGGTGTTTAGAAATGTTTGCAAATGTATAAGAAAATCCAAAACAGATGCCTTATTTACATAAGAATTCAGGCCCTTCGCTATGAGATTTGAAATTGAGCTCAGGTGCATCCTGCTTCCATTGATCATCCTTGAGATGTTTCTGCATCTTGATTGGAATCCACCTGTCGTAAATTCAATTGATTGGACATGATTTGGAAAGGCACACACCTGTCTATGTAAGATCCCACAGTTTTTTATTATTTTTATTTTACCTTTATTTAACCAGGCAAGTCAGTTAAGAACAAATCCTTATTTTCAATGACGGCCTGGGAACAGTGGGTGAACTGCCTGTTCAGGGGCAGAACGACAGATTTGTACCTTGTCAGCTCGGGGGTTTGAACTCTCAACTTCCCGGTTACTAGTCCAACGCTCTAACCACTAGGCTACACTGCCGCCCCGTTGACAGTGAATGTCAGAGCAAAAACCAAGCCATGAGGTCGAAGGAATTGTCCGTAGAGCTCCGAGACAGGATTTTGTGGAGGCACAGATCTGGGAAGGGTACCAAAAGATTTTTGCAGCATTGAAGGTCCGCAAGAACACAGTGGCCTCCATCATTCTTAAATGGAAGAAGTTTGGAACCACCAAGACTCATCCAAGAGCTGGTCGCCCGGCCAAACTGAGCAATCAGGGGAGACTGGCCTTCCAGAAGGACAACCATTTCTGCAGCACCACCAATCAGGCTTTTATGGTAGAGTGGCCAGACAGAAGCCAGTCCTCAGTAAAAGGTACATGAAAGCACATGACTCTTAGACCATGAAAAACAATATTCTCTGCTCTGATGAAACTAAGATTGAACTCTTTGGCCTGAATGGAAAGGGTAGTGTGGAGTGCGATTGAGGTTGAGATTGAGATTTGCGTCATCTGTGGTTCTGTAGTTGGTGGTATGCGAAGTGGAGTGGGTCTTTGGTTTCCAGGATGATGGTGTTGATGTGCGCCATGACCAGCCTTTCAAAGCACTTCATGGCTACTGACGTGAGAGCTACGGGGCGGTAATAATTTAGGCAGGTTACCTTCACTTTCATGGGCACAGGGACTATGGTGGTCTGCTTGAAACAAATCAAAATGGATGCTGTCAAAAATGGATTGAATTCAAATGGATTTCCCCTGCTGTAAAGCTGCTTTAAGAGAGTGCTGGCCTCTCCCTCTTTTATTTCTTAGCTGGACAGATTATGCCAGAACTGAAAAAGCAATTAAACTGTTTGCACATCCTGTTGGCTTGCTGTGGCCTGGGCTGAGGTTTTGGTAGGGTGGGGCCTCCAAGAGGTTAGTGTGTTTGTGTGTGTGTGCGCGGGTGTGCGTGTGCACATGTTTTTGGCCTGACACCAGGATACAGGGAGGGTAGGTTATTTTCTGCCCAGTGAGTCTAATTCACTTAGCCAGTTCAATTATCCTGGGACATCATCCACTGGCAGAGAGGACTGTGTGTACTGTGTAAGGTGACACACACACACACCCACACACAGAGTGATATAGCATTACCTAAGTAGCATTAGGAGTTTTGAGCCGAGGTACAGTGTTTTCCTATCCGGCCAATCTTCCATCCTCTTCCTCATTGTTGTCTGGTGACTTTGTCAGATCTACAACCAGACAATTCCTATCTGAAGGATCTATCTGAGAGGGAGGGTTACCTCACCTCTCCTCTCTGAGCTCTGATTACTCATCATCAGGATATACATTTATGTTTGCGTCTGTGTGTGTGTGTGCCTTCAGGAGGATGCCCCTCGTCTGACTTGTGGGATAGATGTTATTATAGTAGCTACCTGTGCTAGCCTGCATAAAGCCCAGTCTGCCCCCTAGAGGATATATCTAAACATAATATCAAAGACCTTACACATGATGTAGTTGTATTTACTATAACAGCTTCTATAGTTGAGCTACTTGCTGTATTGGTGAATCCCTTCCCATGATTATTATTCTCTCACTATACTGTTAAAAAAAAGTTTAAAAAATAACAGACAGAAAACCCCAAATATAAAATGGAGTGATAACAGTTTATTTCACTCAAACTAACTTGTGCCCCCCTTTCTCCACCCCAGGCCTTTTGAGCGCTCCCTGGCAGACCACTGGCTTCCTGTGGACGTGTACATTGGGGGGAAGGAGCATGCTGTTATGCACCTGTACTATGCACGCTTCCTCAGTCACTTCTGTAGGGATCAGGGCCTAGTGGGACACAGGTACAGCAACTATTGTTCACTAGTCGATATCAATAGAACCATTATGCCAAAAGGTTGAACCCACTTAGGGGTGAATCCTAACTTCCAATGAAACTGAATTTTCACTTAGTCTCCCATTGACATCAAGTGAAAATGTCCACTTGAAAATAAGTGGAAGCGAACTGAAGAAGGCACCATTGCCAAAATGTCTTTGTAACGTTTGTATAATTGTCCCCTGCAGAAATAATATGTAAAACAAATGTAAGCTCTTTGAATGTCCACTCCAGGGAGCCTTTCAAGAAGCTGCTGGTGCAGGGCCTCATCAAGGGCCAGACGTTTAGAGCTGCAGACAGCGGACAGTACCTGAAGAGAGACGATATCGACTTCACAGGTGGGCACAGCAGGGTGGGGACTTTACACGTCTGCATTCACAGGTTAGAGTTAGTAGACATCCCTCACAGATGGATTCCTGAGGTTGCTCCGAGGTTTTTCCTGGTCAGGTCCTAGAAGAAGGAATGGAGGAGCACCATCTTAACCCTGAGCCTACAATTTCTGCGTCCCCGCGGAAATCAAATTAACATAATAAAAAAATACCCATGAAAATATTTCTGTTTAAGCAAGAGATATCGCCCTTCTGCATCTGTGGTGAAAAGTGGTTGAGCTCCCGCAGTGTTTGTCAGACCATGAGACATCTTCTCACAAAAACATCTGTAGCGTCCAAACAGTTTAGCCTACAAACTATTATGACCATTCTACGATGAGACTCTCACGAACACAGTGGTGTTCTCCGTTTTGCTCTAGGACGACCACAAGCCTCACAAGACTCATCTGAAGTCTTGTAGTTCTGTCTGTAGCGTCCAAACGGTTTGGGCTACACACTGTGTGTGTGTGTGTGTGTGTGTGTGTGTGTGTGTGTGTGTGTGTGTGTGTGTGTGTGTGTGTGTGTGTGTGTGTGTGTGGAAAGCTAACGCCTCTGTGGAAAGCTGAGACAGACTTGTGTACCAGTTTAAAACATTTATGGAAGTACAGTATATGGAGATGGTTTCGTTCCTAAAATAAGGAGATACAGTGCCGTCGGAAAGTATTCAGATCTTATTCTAAAATTGATTAAATAAATTAAAATCCTCAGCAATCTACACACAATACCACATAATGACAAACTGAAAACAGTTTTTTAAAGATGTTAGCAAATGTATTAGAAATAAAAAAACAGGAATCTTATTTACGTATGTATTCAGACCCTTCACTATGAGACTCGAAATTGAGCTCAGATGCATCCTGTTTCCATTGATCATCCTTGATGTTTCTATAACTTGATTGAAGTCCGCCTGTGGTAGATTCTATTGATTCGACATGATTTGGAAAGGTACACACACCTGTTCATATAAGGTCCCACTGTTGACAGTGCATGTCAGAGCAAAAACCAAGCCATGAGGTTCAAGGAATTGTCTGTAGACCTCCGAGACAGGATTGTGTCGAGGCACAGATCTGGGAAAGGGTACCAAAAAGTCCCCAAGACCACAGTCGCCTCATCATTCTTAAATAGAAGAAGTTTGGAATCACCAAGACTATTCCTAGAGCTGGCCACCCGGCCAAACTGAGCAATCAGGGGAGAAGGGCCTTGGTCAGGGAGGTGACCAAGAACCCTCTGGTCACTCTGACAGAGCTCTAGAGTTCCTCTGTGGTGATGGGAGGACCCTCCAGAAGAACAACCGTCTCTGCAGCACTCCACCAATCAGGTATTTATGGTAGAGTGGCCAGACGGAAGCCACTCCTCAGTAAAAGGCGAGAGTTTGCCAAAAGGCGCCTAAATAACTCTGACCATGAGAAACAAGATTATCTGGTCAGATGAAACCAAGATTGAACTCTTTGGCCTGAATGCCAAGCGTCACGTCTGGTGGAAACCTGGCACCATCCCTACGGTGAAGCATGGTGGTGGCGGTGTCATGCTGTGGGGATGTTTTTCAGAGGCAGAGACTAGGAGACTAGTCAGGATAAAGGAAAAGCTGAACGGAGCAAAGTACAGAGAGATCCTTGATGAAAACCTTCTTAGAGTGCTCAGGACCTCAGACTGTGACGAAGGTTCACCTTCAAACAGGACAACGACCCAAGGCACGCAGCCAAGACAACATAGGAGTATCTTCGGGACAATGGCCTTGAATGGCCGGACTTGAACCCGATCTAACTTCTCTGGAGAGACCTGAAAATAGCTGTGCAGCAACGCTCCCCATCCAACCTGACAGCTTGAGAGAATCTGCTGAGAAGAATAGAAAACTCCCTAAATACAGGTGTGCCATGCTTGTGGTGTCATACCCAAGAAGACTCAAGGCTGTAATTGCTGCCAAAGGTGCTTTAACAAATTCCTGATTAAAGGTGTATGAATTATATTCATATAATTATATTTTAAGCATTATGGGGTATTGTGTGTAGATTGATGAGGGGGGGGGGAACTATTTAATCAATTTTAGAATAAGGCTGTAACCTAACAAAATGTGGAAAAGGTCAAGGGGTCTGAATACTTTCCGAAGGCCCTGTAAATACCTGATCTTTCTTGTATCTCTCAGATATAGGACAGACACAACAGGTTTTTACTCTCTTGTTCCATGTAGTGACTCATTCACTGCATTTCTATTGGCTAATAGCAGTAATGCATTAAAAAAAGAAAGTATTTTTTTGATACCTTCTTAGAATTCTAAATCAAATGGCTAAATGATCCTTGGTATCTTAAAACAATTCCCCCACCATCCTGGGATTAGACAGGGTTTAGACTAGACTAGAGGGTTAAAAGCCAGATTTTTATCAGAATTTTTTGGGTGCTTTTTTTACGGCTTTTCTCCTCTTCCCGTTGCTTGGCAACTGGGTAAACACGGACACTGGCTCCGTTCATAGAGGTGAGGCTTTATATCACTCTCTGAGGGCTTCCACACTGGACACACACACAAATGAGTTCTAGCTCTGAGTAAACAGACTGATCAAGGAATTGACTGAAAGATTCTGTCTTTCTGTTCTGTCTGTTTCTATCTGTCTGTTTCTCAGGAGGCTTTAAAAAACAACTTTATCTTCTACTGTCAGCATTTGCTGCAGGTCAAATCTGAAATGGCCTATATTGTGCACTACAAAAGTAGTAATACAGTGCCATTTCAGACAACGGACAGTTTGTTGGAGATATATAGAGGTGTCAAGTGCTAACCATTGCCTTGTCTCCTGTGTCAGGTGAGGAGCCGGTGCAGGTGGGAAGTAAGGCCGGGCTGCAGGTGACGTGGGAGAAGATGTCCAAGTCGAAACACAATGGCCTGGACCCTCAGGAGGTGGTGCAGCAGTATGGCATCGACACTGTCCGTCTTTACATCCTCTACGCTGCTCCCCCTGAACAGGACATCCTCTGGGACGTCAAGAGTGAGTTACACGCACCCTGTGACCCCGCCCACCCCCACCTCTACCCAACCAACAATAGACTGTGTGCCATTTATTTCGCAGTCAAATTACTGTATGTTGTGGAGGAGTTTAATTAAACTGTTTTTAATGGTCCAGTACGGATGTTTATAATGTGTTTTGGCAGTTTTGTCTGTGATGTAAAGTGTATTTGTGTTGTCCCCTCAGCGGACGCTCTGCCCGGGGTACTGCGATGGCAGTCTCGTCTGTGGGGTCTGGTGACCAAGCTGAGGAGGGCTCGGCAGGATGGGGACGTCCCCAACCCCTCGTTGCTGAAGAGGAAGGAGCAGGCAGATGCCAGGAAAATCTGGGAGAACAAGAACTTTGCCGTGGAACAGGTGGAATGTCCACGCTACATATCAACACCCTTAGAATGTTACTGAACATTCCTAAACACAGAGAAGTCATGTTTTCATTATTCTATTGTTTGTGTTGTACTACCCACTTTTACCAGTAGGTGTAACTGCAGTCACTGTAGATGACTGAAACTGCCTTATCATGCTCAGACCTTATACCTGAATATGTAAATGCATTGAATATTTGTATCATCAAGGTCTTCTTATGTGTTGAAATGGGTATTTGTCATACCAGTATTAGTCTTATGTTCCCGCTGCAGAGCTTGTCATCAAATGTTCAATTAGTGCTGCAGGTTTCATTTCTTTTATTTTACCTTTATTTGTGGTGTGTGAACATGACACTGGAGGCCTCTCGAGTGGAGCAGTGGTCTAAGGGCCTGCATCACAGTGCTAGCTGTGCCGCTAAAGATCCTGGTTAGAGTCCAGACTCTGTTGCAGCCGGCCGCGACTGTGAGAGCCATAAGGCAGCACACAATTGGCCCAGAGTCGTCCGGGTTAGGGGAGTGTTTGGCCAGCAGGGATGTTCTTGTCTCATCGCGCTCTAGCGACTCCTGTGGCGGACAGGGCGCAGTGCATGCTGACACGGTCGCCATGTGTACGGTGACCAGACTGTAACAACCAATTAGATACCACGAAATTGGGGAGGAAAAGTTTATTTTTATAAAATAATATATAAATAAGAAAAGATGATGACACTGTGTTAACTATAGCACCTTTTCGTATTCCATGAGGAATTATAGGCTACGTTCATACTATGCATTTTAGCCTCAGCGCTGCATAACAGGAGAAGCTGCTGTTGTCATGTCATCCTGGGATCTATATGGTAACCTGAGACCAGGTCTGGCAGCCCAGAGTAGCCTAGCGGGTGTGAGGAGCAGAGAATGGAAATTGATTTGATATCCAATAGTGACGCTTTCACACTTTTATAAATAGTCGGCTTCTGTTCCAACTCCCTCAGTGTGGCCGGTGGGGTTTGATTCTCTTCTCGCCCTTCAAAGTCTGTACTGTTAAAGGGCCCTGTGTGCGTGTGTTTGGCCCGGTCCACCCTAGGCCCCCCCAAAGCCACGGCCATCCTTTGATCCATCCTCTGTCTTTGACCTTCTCCCAAAGGCCCGTGCCAAAGGGGTTCTCTTTCCCAGAAGACTTAACTGTGGAATGTTCACAAGCAGCCGCCTTGTTTTTAAACAGTGTGAGCCAACCAGTTATCAGAACCATGTATAGTGATTATCCTCTGGTCCTATTGTTGAGACACACACACGCACACAGAGAGAGCGAGAGACACACACACACACAGAGAGAGCGAGAGACAGACACACACAGAGAGAGCGAGAGACAGACACACACACAGAGAGAGCGAGAGACACACACACACAGAGAGAGCGAGAGACACACACACACAGAGAGAGCGAGAGACACACACACACACACACACAGAGAGCGAGAGACACACACACACACGCAGAGAGGGAGAGAGACACACACACACACACAGAGAGGGAGAGAGACACACACACACACACAGAGCGAGAGAGACACACACACACACAGAGAGCGAGAGAGACATACACACACACACAGAGAGAGAGCGAGAGAGACATACACACACAGAGAGAGAGAGCGAGAGAGACATACACACACACAGAGAGAGAGCGAGAGACACACACACACAGAGCGAGCGAGAGAGACACACACACAGAGAGAGCGAGAGACACACACACACAGAGAGCGAGACACACACACACACACACACACACACAGAGAGCGAGAGACACACACACACACAGAGAGCGCGAGAGACACACACACACACAGAGAGAGCGAGAGACACACACACACACACACAGAGAGAGCAAGAGACACACACACACACAGAGCGAGAGACACACACACACACACACACAGAGAGCGAGAGACACACACACACAGAAAGAGCGAGAGACACACACAGAGAGATCGAGAGAGACACACAGAGAGAGTGAGAGACACACACAGAGAGAGAGTGAGAGACACACACACACACACAGAGAGCGAGAGACACACACACACACACACAGAGCGAGACACACACACACACACACAGAGAGAGAGACACACACACACAGAGAAAGCGAGAGACACACACACACACACACAGAGCGAGAGACACACACACACATAGCGAGAGACACACACACACACAGAGAGAGCGCGAGAGAGACACAGAGAGAGCGCGAGAGAGACACACACACACACAGAGAGCGCGAGAGAGACACACACACACACACAGAGAGAGCGCGAGAGACACACACACACACACAAAGCGAGAGACACACACACACACACACAGAGCGAGAGACACACACACACATAGCGAGAGACACACACACACACAGAGAGAGCGCGAGAGAGACACAGAGAGAGCGCGAGAGAGACACACACACACACACACACACACAGAGAGCGCGAGAGAGACACACACACACACACAGAGAGAGCGCGAGAGACACACACACACACACACAGAGCGAGAGACACACACACACACACACAGAGCGAGAGACACACACACACACAGAGAGATCGCGAGAGAGACACAGAGAGAGCGCGAGAGAGACACACACACACACACACACACACACACACACACAGAGAGCGCGAGAGAGACACACACACACACACACAGAGAGAGCGCGAGAGACACACACACACACACACACACACAGAGCGCTAGAGAGACACACACACACACACACACACACACACACAGAGAGTGCGAGAGAGACACACACAGAGAGAGCGCGAGAGACACACACACACACACACACAGAGAGAGAGAGAGCGCGAGAGACACACACACACACACAGAGAGTGAGTGAGAGACACACACACACACAGAGCGAGAGAGACACACACACACACAAAGAGAGCGAGAGACGCACACACACACACAGAGAGAGCGAGAGACACACACACACACAGAGAGAGCGAGAGACACACACACACACAGAGAGAGCGAGAGACACACACACACACAGAGAGAGTGAGAGACACACACACACACACACAGAGAGAGCGAGAGACACACACACACACACAGAGAGAGCGAGAGACACACACACACACACAGAGAGAGCGAGAGACACACACACACACACAGAGAGCGAGAGACACACACACACACACAGAGAGAGAGCAAGAGAGACACACACACACAGAACGAGAGAGAGACACACACATACACAAAGAGACACACACACAGAGAGAGAGACACACACACACAGAGACAGTATGGCTGGATATGATGCCACTCTGACCAACCTGTCTTGTGTTTCCAGGTCACAGGTCACTTCACAGAAGACTTCCTCCTGAATGCAGCCATCTCTCGACTCATGGGACTCACCAACACACTTTCTGTGAGTAGACACTGTGTGCGTGTGTGCGTGTGCGTTCAATCTGACCTCTGACATCTTTCTCTGTCACTCTCAGAACGTGTCCTCTCGCGTGCTGCAGCACAGTGTGGAGTTTGAGGAGGCTCTCGCCACGCTGTGTGTGATGACCGCTCCCATGGCTCCACACCTAGCCTCTGAACTCTGGGCAGGTGGGCCACACACACACATTGTGGGAATGAATTAATAAATAAATAATGGGCAATAATATGAATATTTGTTTTCATCAAAAGATGAATGATGTGTCACATGATGTGGTGTCACATGATGTGTTGTCATGTGAGTTTTGCTATGATAGTCCCATTTCAGACAGGGAAAAGGAATTGTCTGCTACACTCCTAGTGAGACAGAGACTGACTGGAGAGGAGATGAGAGGACCGTCTGGAATGATGATGTGGGTTTGGAAAGAATCCAACAGGAAGTTACCTCAGGGTGTCATGTTGATGGGGCCTCTTATCTAACACACACAACGCTTTGCAACGCCCTGGTGATGTCATCACAGTCCATTGAGATAATTTGTTTGTGTGTGGTGTACCCATGTGAATACTTCAAGAATCTGAGTTGATTAACCAAAATAGGCATGAAAAGCTATGCAAAGTCAAGGTCTAGGAGTTCAGTACACAGTCATTTCACAGGAATCTCCTCCAGAATGTGATTGTGACTAAATATCCCCTGACCCAAACTGAGAATCCCCAGCCCTATCACATAAACAATGTAACTGATGCTGAGTCAGGACAAAGGTTGACCCATGTGATCTGATGGTATAAAAATAGCCAGAAGAGGAAGTGTGCCCCCGCACTGTCCAGCAGAACATCCCCCTATTGTCAAATACACAGAAACAATTCCTCTCTTGAGGGACTGGGGTCTGGTGCTAGAGGGCTGGACATAGGGGCTGTGGGGGCTGGGAGTAGGACTGGTAATCTGGGGCTAGGGGCTAGGGGAATGGGGGCTGGGAGTAGGAGCTAGGGGGCTGGGAGTAGGAGCTAGGGGGCTGGGAGTAGGAGCAAGGGGGCTGGGAGTAGGAGCAAGGGGGCTGGGAGTAGGAGCTAGGGGGCTGGGAGTAGGAGCTAGGGGGCTGGGAGTAGGAGCAAGGGGGCTGGGAGTAGGAGCTAGGGGGCTGGGACTTCGAGGAGTGGGGTCTGGGTGAAGTGGGGGGCTGGGACTGGGAGTATGGGCTAGGGGACTGGGAGGAGTGGGGGACTGGGAGTAGGGGCAAGGGGGCTGGGAGGAGGGGTATGGAGGAGTGAGGCTTTTTGGGAAAAGGCAGGAAAAGGCAACATCCCCCAGCTGATAGCCACAATCAGGGAATCTGAGGGATGAACATGGAAAAGATAAACTATGTGTGTGTGGTTCTCGCTTGCTCGCTTTCTCTCTATCTCTCCATCATAGACAGAAAGGACGAGAGGAAGTTAATACCCCCCCCCCCCCCCACACACACACATTAGCGTAAAGAGGCGGTGGGTGGGTAAACCAAAGGACTGTTGTTAATCCTCGATCTGTAGGGAGCTCTTCACAGCTTTCCTGTAATCCTCCATAGAGTTTTCAAAAGTTATAAATGTCCCTTATTACATGAGGCATGACCATAGAGATCACAGTGGTGAGATGGTCAGTCAGTGAAGTGAAGTTTTGTAGTGGCTGACGCTTGGATCGTCGAGGCTGGGTGTCTGTAAAGTACTATGAAAATCACATGTGATTGGTTGATTGCTAGTTTGTGAGTTGTTGTCTTCCCCTCCATTCAGGGCTGAGCCAGGTGAGGAACCCCCTGAGCCCTCTCCTCTCCCGCGGAGGAGACGTGTTGCAGCAGCCGTGGCCCACCCTAGACCCTCTGTACCTGGAGACCCCTGATACCCTGGAGCTGGTTGTACGGGTGAGGCTGTCAAACGCACACTACCACCCGGTACTCAATGGAAAGGGGAAACCTAGTCAGTTGTACAACTGAATGCCTTCAACTGAAATGTGTCTTCCACATTTAACCCAACCCCTCTGAATCAGAGAGGTGCAGGGGGCTGCCTTAATTGACATCCATGTCTTCAGTGCCCGGGGAACAGTGGGTTAGCTGCCTTGCTCAGGGACAGAACGACAGATTTTTACCTTGCACCTTAGAGACTTCTGCCCTATGTACATAGTCATTGAACACTGGTCACTTTAATAATGTTTATTGCTCCGAAATCATTTATTTGGATCGCCGAGAAATCAAGCTAATTGATGACTGACTTTATAGGTACATACTGTATTCTCAACATAGCTCATCCATATAACTACGGCTGCATAGACCTTCCTACTTATACACCGTATGTTGTTCATACTGTCTATGCACACCATGTGTTTATATTCCCGAACTATGACATGCTCGTTTCTTCTTGTTGGGGGGGATTATTTGTGTGTTTGTGTGTTAGTGTAGTGTTGTACTGTTAGAAACGTACTGCACTGCTGGAGCTAGAAACACAAGCATTTCCCTGCAGCTGCTTTAACATCTGCTGGTCTGTGTACGCAACAAATAAACATTGATTTGACACACACACACCTCTCACACACTCAATCCCCTTTCACTCTCACACATGCCCATACATATGCCAAGGCACACACCCCTACAGAAAATGATAGACTGAAAGAAAATAACACTCCCACACACTCACAGGCAAGACACTTGTGTAAATACTCAAAATTGCACTCGCACTCCCTTGAACCAAAACAGCCATAGCCCCATTCATGCGCTCACTGTCTGTAATTTACACAGAGCCTATGATCATATGGCTTGAGAGGGAAAGTGTGTGTGCGCGTGCAGCCCAGGATGCCTAGGCAATCAGCAGGCAGTGCGGCTGTGGTGGGCGGGGTCACAGAGTCAGCTGCTCAAAGATCGAAGTCTCTGAGAGAGCCCTGCTGGGGGGAATCAGAGTCCACACACACACACACACACACACACATCTCTAAACATTAACTCCGATAATGGATAATAGCCAGCTAAAGACTGTGCTCATCTGAAATAGATGTTTTCCTCCTCTCATGGCCTGTCCCATGAGGGAGCTGTAATCCTTTCAAACACACATTAAGGACACTCAACCATTTACCGTTCCACGGTACACAATCATCCCCCACACACAGGCACAGTAACACACACAAACAGACACACAAACATATACTATTTCTCCAATTGATCCTTTGGCACCTGTATGATGATGATGCTGGTGTTGGTTGGGACTCTAATGACAGTCTGAGGCCTTGATGTGTGTTTCCCCAGCCTAGCGGCACTAACCTCAATCTCACTGGGACTCTAATGACAGACTGAGGCCTTGATGTGTGTTTCCCCAGCCTAGCGGTGCTAACCTTAATCTCACTGGGACTCTAATGACAGACTGAGGCCTTGATGTGTGTTTCCCCAGCCTAGCGGTGCTAACCTTAATCTCACTGGGACTCTAATGAAAGACTGAGGCCTTGATGTGTGTTTCCCCAGCCTAGCGGCACTAACCTCAATCTCACTGGGACTCTAATGACAGACTGAGGCCTTGATGTGTGTTTCCCCAGCCTAGCGGTGCTAACCTTAATCTCACTGGGACTCTAATGACAGACTGAGGCCTTGATGTGTGTTTCCCCAGCCTAGCGGCACTAACCTCAATCTCACTGGGACTCTAATGACAGACTGAGGCCTTGATGTGTGTTTCCCCAGCCTAGCGGTGCTAACCTTAATCTCACTGGGACTCTAATGACAGACTGAGGCCTTGATGTGTGTTTCCCCAGCCTAGCGGCACTAACCTCAATCTCACTGGGACTCTAATGACAGACTGAGGCCTTGATGTGTGTTTCCCCAGCCTAGCGGCACTAACCTCAATCTCACTGGGACTCTAATGACAGACTGAGGCCTTGATGTGTGTTTCCCCAGCCTAGCGGTGCTAACCTTAATCTCACTGGGACTCTAATGACAGACTGAGGCCTTGATGTGTGTTTCCCCAGCCTAGCGGTGCTAACCTTAATCTCACTGGGACTCTAATGAAAGACTGAGGCCTTGATGTGTGTTTAAGCGGCACTAACCTCAATCTCACTGGGACTCTAATGACAGACTGAGGCCTTGATGTGCCTAGCGGTGCTAACCTTAATCTCACTGGGACTCTAATGACAGACTGAGGCCTTGATGTGTGTTTCCCCAGCCTAGCGGCACTAACCTCAATCTCACTGGGACTCTAATGACAGACTGAGGCCTTGATGTGTGTTTCCCCAGCCTAGCGGTGCTAACCTTAATCTCACTGGGACTCTAATGACAGACTGAGGCCTTGATGTGTGTTTCCCCAGCCTAGCGGCACTAACCTCAATCTCACTGGGACTCTAATGACAGACTGAGGCCTTGATGTGTGTTTCCCCAGCCTAGCGGTGCTAACCTTAATCTCACTGGGACTCTAATGACAGACTGAGGCCTTGATGTGTGTTTCCCCAGCCTAGCGGCGCTAACCTTAATCTCACTGGGACTCTAATGACAGTCTGAGGCCTTGATGACAGCGGTGCTAACCTTAATCTCACTGGGACTCTAATGACAGACTGAGGCCTTGATGTGTGTTTCCCCAGCCTAGCGGTGCTAACCTTAATCTCACTGGGACTCTAATGACAGACTGAGGCCTTGATGTGTGTTTCCCCAGCCTAGCGGTGCTAACCTCAATCTCACTGGGACTCTAATGACAGACTGAGGCCTTGATGTGTGTTTCCCCAGCCTAGCGGTGCTAACCTCAATCTCACTGGGACCCTACTGACAGTCTGAGGCCTTGATGTGTGTTTCCCCAGCCTAGCGGTGCTAACCTTAATCTCACTGGGACTCTAATGACAGACTGAGGCCTTGATGTGTGTTTCCCCAGCCTAGCGGTGCTAACCTCAATCTCACTGGGACTCTAATGACAGACTGAGGCCTTGATGCGGTGCTAACCTCAATCTCACTGGGACTCTAATGAAAGACTGAGGCCTTGATGTGTGTTTCCCCAGCCTAGCGGTGCTAACCTTAATCTCACTGGGACTCTAATGACAGACTGAGGCCTTGATGTGTGTTTCCCCAGCCTAGCGGCACTAACCTTAATCTCACTGGGACTCTAATGACAGACTGAGGCCTTGATGTGTGTTTCCCCAGCCTAGCGGTGCTAACCTTAATCTCACTGGGACTCTAATGACAGACTGAGGCCTTGATGTGTGTTTCCCCAGCCTAGCGGTGCTAACCTTAATCTCACTGGGACTCCAATGACAGACTGAGGCCTTGATGTGTGTTTCCCCAGCCTAGCGGTGCTAACCTCAATCTCACTGGGACTCTAATGAAAGACTGAGGCCTTGATGTGTGTTTCCCCAGCCTAGCGGTGCTAACCTTAATCTCACTGGGACTCTAATGACAGACTGAGGCCTTGATGTGTGTTTCCCCAGCCTAGCGGCACTAACCTTAATCTCACTGGGACTCTAATGACAGACTGAGGCCTTGATAGCGGTGCTAACCTTAATCTCACTGGGACTCTAATGACAGACTGAGGCCTTGATGTGTGCAGCCTAGCGGTGCTAACCTTAATCTCACTGGGACTCCAATGACAGACTGAGGCCTTGATGTGTGTTTCCCCAGCCTAGCGGCGCTAACCTTAATCTCACTGGGACTCTAATGACAGACTGAGGCCTTGATGTGTGTTTCCCAGCCTAGCGGTGCTAACCTTAATCTCACTGGGACTCTAATGACAGACTGAGGCCTTGATGTGTGTTTCCCCAGCCTAGCGGTGCTAACCTTAATCTCACTGGGACTCTAATGACAGACTGAGGCCTTGATGTGTGTTTCCCCAGCCTAGTGGCACTAACCTTAATCTCACTGGGACTCCAATGACAGACTGAGGCCTTGATGTGTGTTTCCCCAGCCTAGCGGTGCTAACCTTAATCTCACTGGGACTCTAATGACAGACTGAGGCCTTGATGTGTGTTTCCCCAGCCTAGCGGCACTAACCTTAATCTCACTGGGACTCTAATGACAGACTGAGGTCTTGATGTGTGTTTCCCCAGCCTAGCGGTGCTAACCTTAATCTCACTGGGACTCTAATGACAGACTGAGGCCTTGATGTGTGTTTCCCCAGCCTAGCGGTGCTAACCTTAATCTCACTGGGACTCTAATGACAGACTGAGGCCTTGATGTGTGTTTCCCCAGCCTAGCGGCACTAACCTTAATCTCACTGGGACTCTAATGACAGACTGAGGCTTTGATGTGTGTTTCCCCAGCCTAGCGGCACTAACCTTAATCTCACTGGGACTCTAATGACAGACTGAGGCCTTGATGTGTGTTTCCCCAGCCTAGCGGCACTAACCTTAATCTCACTGGGACTCTAATGACAGACTGAGGCCTTGATGTGTGTTTCCCCAGCCTAGCGGCACTAACCTTAATCTCACTGGGACTCTGACAGACGAAGGCCTTGATGTGTGTTTCCCCAGCCTAGTGGTGCTAACCTCAATCTCACTGGGACTCTGACAGACGAAGGCCTTGATGTGTGTTTCCCCAGCCTAGCAGCGCTAACCTCAATCTCACTGGGACTCTAATGACAGACTGAGGCCTTGATGTGTGTTTCCCCAGCCTAGCGGTGCTAACCTTAATCTCACTGGGACTCTAATGACAGACTGAGGCCTGGGTTCGGCCCACAGTGCAGGCCAATAAACACTCACTCACTCACTCACTCACTCACACACACACTCACACTCACTCACTCACACACACACACACACACACACACACACACACAGAAGTGCACACATGCACTGATTAATTATGAGCTTATCTTAACACACAAATATACAGATACCATATACACACACTCATAATTGGGAGAAAGCTTAGACTTGACCCACACAGACACACACGCTGATACACAAACATACAAAGACTGGAAATGAGGAATAAAGGTTCCTCCTACTCGGCTGTAGAGGATCTGACTGTCCAGCCCATTTCACCACAGGCTGGCTGTTTTTAGACAGCTCATGTTACACACACAGTTTACTGAAAGGAGAGGAGGAAAGGCATATGCATGTCCTATAGTCCCTGATGTAATTAGATCACTTTCGATGCAGCCACAGCCTCCACTAAGAGTTGACTCAGTCAGTGTACATTATTTAATATGTCTGGACCAAAGTTTGCTCTTACTCAATGTTAACTAGCGATGTGGAGTATTTTATGGGAGGAGGTCAAATTATTCAGGTTTGTGCTCTTAACCTTTTGGGTTTTCTCTCCTCCCTTTCATCTCTCCCTTTCACCTCTCAGATCAACAACAAGGTTTGTGGGACGGTGTTGGTGCCTCGACAGGTGGCCCAGGATACAGAGCAGGTACGGGCGCTGGTTCTGGGGAGCGAGCTGGGACAGCGTCTCCTAGGAGACCGGACCATCAAGAAGGCCATTCTGTCCCCTAGGACCGCCCTCATCAACTTCCTCATAGAGGAGTGACCACTCAATCCTGGATGCTGATTGGTGGACTGTCATGTCAATCAGAAGACCGCAGCCACTCACAGACTTGAAGGTGGGGACATCATGTGAACGGAGGGATGAAAGACAATGTTCAAATAAATAAAAAACAATAACTAGTATGAACAGACATTTTTGTAAAAATAAATAAATAAAATAAAAAAACATCTGAGTGAAATGGGACATCCGTCTGTCAGTTGTGATACCAGGAGTCATATACTGAGACTGCAAGTGTTTTTAGACTGGATGACATGTGTATCACTTTCTCCTTGTCACCATGGTGACCCCAGACCCTACTCCAGTGCAGAGGGTTGTTTTGCGATCTGAAGTCACCATGTTAACATACGGTCATGCATGGTTACCAGGTGATATGGCTCCAGTGTGTCTCTAACATCTCTCCCCAGCTATTCAACAGGTGAGTGAGGATTAAGCCACATAGAGTCCACTGATAAATACTGATATTGTGATGTGATTAGGTCCCACTCATGTTGGCCTCTCCATCAGTGGCATCCAGTTTGAACAGAAGTGCTGAGGGACATTCCAGAACCAGGACCTCTGCCCTCAGTGGGAACACAGTCACGTTCCATTCAGAGCACTAATTCAGAACTCCATGTATGTTGTTGAGACAGACTGCAGCAGGGACAGGGACATATAAGACAGGGTGAGTCAGCCAGACCAGAGAACAGACTGAAAGGTCTTGATTCCAGTCTGTAACTGTCGGAACCAGAACATAGAGGAATTTGACTGGCGTCTGGAATCACAGCTGGTATTCTGGTCTGACTGACGATGTCATCAGTGTATTGACCAATGGGTACAGGTTGCGGCTGGGTTGGATTGATGGGGTCATAGGAATGGGACGGGGGGAGATGAAGTGAAGAGGACACAAGTTATTTGAATCCAGTCACCCCTTACCACAGCCCATTCATTGCCGGTCATTAACATCATCTATCTGTGAGCCACCTCATGGCTTGTAAATGGGACTCTCCTTCACAACGTTTATAACTCCCCTTCCCTGTCATGTATACCCCAGTGACTGAGCACGGAGTCCTCTGTCTAACATCTCCTGACTAGACCCAATACTGGTTCTAAGTGAGTCACTCAGATCATGTTGCTGGCAGGACGTTTTATTCCAGTAGCAATTAAAAGGGTCCACCACAACATGGACAGCTCCCTTCAGCAGGATGAGACATGCATTCTGGGAAATCAGGAAGTTGTCATTTGATTACCGGACTCTATGTGATGTGTGCCAGTCTCAAGATCAGTCTGTCAGTACCCATCTCTTGTTCCATCCTGACCTTCTATGGTCCTTTTATATGAATTGTATAGCCTTATGTCTGTTTTGATGTCACTTATTTTGTCTCCTACTGTGGCTTCTACTGTGTGAATGTTCAAGGTGACATTGTATGTATGTAATTGATACACATACCTTATATGGTATGGTCTGAAACTCTGGGTTAGCTCAGAGAAGGAGAAGCCTGTCTGTCATTCTATTATGATGTTGTTGTTTTAGATTTGACAAGGTCAGACAGTGTGAAATGTGATCAGGTGGAACATTTAAATGACAGGGAATAAGGGAGACAGATTAATATAGGGGAAGGGGTAGAGGTTTGCCTTTAAAGAATGGCAGAGGCTGAGCGGTGTACTATAGGAAGCCTTTCTGCCTCAGTGACCTGACCTTTGACCCAGACCCCCTGGACATTCCATGTGTATCGCTAACCATCAGGTGGACAGGAAATTACTCACAGGAGAGAGAGAATAACAGGAAGTTAGAAAAATGACAAGGAATTAGGGGAGGAGCTAAGGACCAGTGACCCTTTTAGAAAACAATTCCCCCACAATCCTTGAAGTAGTTGCAGCTGATTTGACTTAATTGGCTTGGTGAAAGCGTTTTCACTCGATTTTAAGTTGGATACTTATTAGTTGAAAATGACTGGCTGAGATACCCTAAATGGTGCAGTTTCGAGCAGTAATAAGCAGGTGTTATCCTAATGTTGCAGTAATGTAGTCAGGCTGATACGAGGGAGAGCTGTGACACACTGGTCTGGACAGGACAGGAGGCCATTAGTGCAGAAGGTGGCTTGAGCTTTGATTGGTTCTCTCAAACAGTTTTTTTTCCCCCCTGGTGGGTTGAAACCTCTCCTTGTTTGGATTTGAAAATCCAACAGTTGTATTGAAAGGGGGCGGGGCTCGTGGGCGGTGTGTAACTGCCCATGTGGGTGTTTGAGTGAGAAACACAAAGGCGAGCCAATCAGCCCCCTTCATTATCGACACATCATGAAAATGACTCAAGCTGAACTGAGTAATTAATTTATTTTTTAGTTGACAGACACCATAGCTGTCTTATGAGAAGGTGCATACATGTTTTGTTCTCATGGTGTTGCAAGTGAAACAACAGAACCCAACCTGACTAGTCCTCTCTTTACTGGTGTTGTCATCAGAGAGAACGAAATTGAGAGAAAGGAAAGAGAGAGAGGGAAGGAAGGAGAGAAAGATACATTCTAGCTACTCTCATTCAGTCCTGTCAGTGTTTCTCTTTTGGCATGTAGTGTGTTTTGTTTCACACTCTGCTGAGGCATGACTAAGGGCTGTGTGTGATATATGAGGGAGATGGTTGCGAATTGTTATCAGCCACCTGATTCCCTCCCCTTTCTCTCTCACAGTGTTGTTATTGCTCCTTCACCGTTACATTCTCACTCTGGATCCACAAGTGTTCTAGCCTGGAATCCACACTGAGTATCACACAAATGTAGTGAAATGGACACACTCGCTAGCCAACTTCAGCAGTTTTCTCATGGTTTTTTGAGCTCCCTGCCCACTGCCTTCGTGGAGGAGAGAGACACTAAGCAGGTTTCCATTGACCCAGGTTAATTCGACAAAAGCATTGTAAAAAAATATATATATAATAATCATTGCGACATCTGTAATGGAAACTGCAGATATAGAAATGTTTAAAGGTCGAAAAAAATGTATCCGTTCGACAGGGGTGGACTTATTTTAAACAAATGATGATAAACGCTGTTTTTAGAATAAATGATCTTTGATTAATTCTGAAGGTACGCGGGGCACATGATGTCATGATATAGCCTAACTATAAACTCCACTCCACATTTAATTATAAATGTCAAGCCAAATGCTTGCTAAACACATTTGCTTTGCCTGACAATGATTGTCCTGCTTTTCAAGACTGCTTGCATTGCTTCGCTTTGCTTTTCTGGTTCGCCGGGAAGTTTCACCATCCAATTATTTCAGATCTGCAAGTTTCACAATGGCACGGACCCTGGCGATATGTGAGCACATGAGACATTAGAATATGGCAAATATAGTCACTTATTGCATTCTATCCATGCTGACTTTCGCGGGCTACCTAGACTTGAAACAGGTGTCAGGACATATGGGCTGTGGCAATTTATTATTGCGCAATTTGCCTTAATGGACAATGGAAACACTTCAACCACTACATTTTTATTCAACATTTTTAATTTTAATTATGAGGTCATTACATCCAACTGTGTTTATCGACACACAAGATAATTTTCCATTTAACTATCTATTTTTTCCCGCATTTATTTTCCATGCAAACTTTCTAAATGTCAACAAAAAGTCTCTACACAATTTAATGGAGACATAGCTAGTGACAGTCAATAGTGGAAGGCTTGTGACAGTCAATAGTGATAAAAAAAGTTAGGTATTACTTTATGCTCACATAAATACATTTCATTGGCCAGTTATCATACAGTATATTGACACAGTTCAGACAAAAATTTCCCTGAACACACATTTAATTGTGTTAGTAATAGCCCCCGAGACATTTGAAACCTTCATCAGCGTGGCTGTTTCCATGGCTACTGTAAGTCATTAAATAGGCAACAATATTCCTCTGTGACTCAACTACCAGAGGAAGACCACAATCCTAGCAGCAGACCCTCTCCAAAGACTTACAGAAGGCCTACATTAACATAGTCTTTATCCCAGCCTGCTTAATTGTTTGAAGGGGATAAAACATACTAGCCTGGTACAACCAGACTGATCTGGAAAGCTTTATATATAAGCCCACCAAATCATTGTGTGGTTGTACAAGGATGAAAACATACAGGAGTTGGCTCATTTTCTCAGAGACTGAACTAAATTGGGTAGTTTGGTCGTCCCAGGATATATTGTCTATGCCTCCATGGAACAATGAGGCTTGTCTGTTATATTTCATTGTTTTGATGATAAAGCTAAAGCATTGGTATGTCTGGTAAAGGACCACATTAAGCCACAGTTATTCTGTTGTTTACCTCTCCATAGCAACCCATCACTTGGAGCAGGTTGGCTCAAGTTCTTTTACATTCTAATTTCATGTTTTTAACTGTACATTGGTATTTCATATTTTTTAAATGTGCATAGATTATGAAATTAGGTCTCAGTTCTATTGCTAATTTCACCTTTTCCAAATGAAAATGTAACAGCTCTGTTGTTGCCAGTGGCGTATATTCATGGAAGCCAAGGGAAGCCAGGTTTGCCCCCCAAAAATGAGTCTCTATGTTTCATCATTTTCCTTAAATTCGCAAGAGGCTGAATGTATCTCATCGGAGAAAGCATCCGAGCGAGTGAAACAGTCCCCCTTTGTCTCTGTATGTGTAGCTCATCTATCTGATGCTGTCTGGTCAAAAAGAGTATGACATAAAATAATAGCCAATCAGAGTTGCGCTAAACTGACTGAGCTCAACTGTGAATAGTCCTGGCGCACCAAAGAAAAGTATCAAGGGAAGCCAGTGTGGATTTGGCTTCACACCAATCACATCGAGAGCCAAATGTAATTGACAGAAACTACTTAAATTGTTGTATCTTGTTATGTTGTTGTCCTGAAGGCTAGTTAGCTACTGTAGATAAAATGGTCCCTTTCCTAAATTAGCCATGGATGGAGATAGGGATTTGGACTTGAGGTTTTACTTATTTCTCCATACTGGCCAATGATTATAACGGTAATTCTGTTCTAACCAAAAAATGCATACATTGTGCCCCTGGCCTGAGAGGATGGAAGTTGAATATGTAGCTGGATGTAGTAGGCTAATGTTAACTATCTGGCCCTTTCGTTCTCCATGAAAGGAAGTTAGGCTAGTGACCAAGCATTTTAGCCAGGAAGTCTAGGACAACAAAAACTAAAACTGTGTACTGTATGACAAGAGTCATAGACCATTTTGTTAACATGAAAGAGTGGAGGATGTCATTGACATTTCTCTACAAGTAGGGTGAGCCGACATGTTTTTTCAACTTGCACGAATGCACACACACACACACACACACACAGAAATCAGCACCATGGACAGCCAAATTATATTTACCTTACATTGATTGGACTAAATGGTTTTTGGTATCTTTTAGATGTCACTGTATTAGACTAAGCATAGGTGATCTGATGATGTTGAAATGTTGACGTTAAAATGGTGCTGGAATGTTGGAGGCAGCTTCTGTTTTCTTTGCGACTTGCGGTAACTCTCTGTGGTTCTAAATCAATAGTTGTTTAGTTGTCCGAAAATTTTGGAAGCATGAACTTGCTTGACCATGCTGTAGGTCTTATAACTGTTGTTCCATGCAGTATGCTTTGTGGACTTCAACGGGCAGAGGTTGCTCTCTGGTTTTGTGGTGAAACAAATGTGTTGTTGAATTTATTTTGCCATTGTGACATCTTATTGTCTTGGCCTTAGGCATATATTTCACAGTGTTAAGGCATATGAACTAACAGGTTATAGAGCAAACAACCAATTTATGGCTTGGCTTCCACAGTGATTTTACCCACGCACCACTAATGGTTGTTGCCTGAAACTGTACCATTTGCTGGGAAGGGAGAGCTCTGCCTTAATAAATATCCATATTCTAATTGTTAGAGCTGATTAATCCGAGCAGTAAAACAACATGATTTTCTCCAACAAGATTTCCATCAGAATCTTAATGAGCTCAAAGTAGTGCCTGCCTGTTGTTGGTGGGTATTTGCATGAGAACGTTATAAACAAGTGTACTGAGCTCCGTTTTGGCTGTTTGTGGTGACGGTTTCCTAATTAGTGTACAGATGGTTACTGACTGTGCCTTTATAAACATTCTGTTTTGATTACATCACAGCCAGCCACCACTCTCACAGTCTCTATCCTTCTACATATACAGCTTGGCTCCACAGACAATGGGATTCATACACAGTACTTAAAGTCCCCACCAAGGACTAAGAAAAATACAGATGTGTCCCAACTTGTCAGTTTGAGAAAGACCCTCCCCCCTCCTTTCCACACAGTAATGTTTACATATTTTGCATTACTCATCTCATATGTATAAATTGTATTTTATTCTATTCTACTGTATTTTAGTCTATGCCGCTCTGACATTGCTCATCCAAATATTTATATTTTCTTAATTCCATTCCTTTACTTTAGATTTGTGTGTATTGTGTGTATTGTTGTGAAATTGTTAGATATTACTTGTTAGATATTACTGCACTGTTGAAGCTAGAAATACAAGCATTTCGCTACACCCGCAATAACATCTGCTAAAAAACATGTATGTGACCAAAACAATTTGATTTGATTAGTACAACAGTACTTCCCGGCCACAAAGCACCATTGTGCATTTCTTCTGAGAATCCATGAATAGGTCAGGTTATAGCTCAGGTTTATACAGTCTATGATCTTAGCACTACCCCTGCCCCCCCTCTCCTCCCACCAACTTTCCACCCTGGGTCGGGACCTGGAACACTATAGAGTGGGTGGTATAATCGGGCACAGCGACAATGCTCTGGTTTCTTGGAGCCTCTGGGCTCATGCACGTGGTTAGAGGGGAATGAGTGACATCATACATCCACGACAGTAGAGCGGACAGAGTATAGTCTTCAGTAATTATTAACCAATATGCCATGGTTTTCCCTACCATTGAATAAGCAGGGTGGGCGGTCTGCCCTGTTCTGCTCTGGACTACCTGAAAAAACTGGAACACTTGACACTTTTTTTTTTTACTTAAACAAGATGTGAACATGTCAAAGTAGCCTATACACATCTGTCAGCACATCATATGAACTTGAGTCATCTGAATGTATAAATCCACATTAACCATATGTGGCCAATTTTTTTTTGTGACTAATTTTGACTGCAAATCACACGTTGTAGCCCTACATGATTCCTTAGCTATTACACTGTTGATTCATAATGAACTTTAATTCAGTTGGTTCTGCACCAACAAGGTAGCCAAAGAGATTGTGGGTATAAAGTAAGTATATCAATAAACAATGTGTGATAAAAAAGAAAGAAAGAAAGAACATAGCCTAAAGGTAAATGTTTGTTATGCTATGTGCCTTGAATTATCTGGGGGTCCGGATATCGTGACTCAAAATCTACCCCAGAATGAAGTGAACACTGCGCCTTTAAAAACAAACAGCGCTCCCTAATCCCACGGTCGACTCCACACTATCCACATTCGGACCAAGAGGTTTGCTTTAGTTCAGTATATTTTGCCGTACGCACTTGTAATAACTGTTCAATTACAGGCGAGCTAAATTAGCGTTGTGATAGGACCCCATTGGAATTTGTTTAGCAACTTGCGGGACAAGTTTGGAACGCATGCACTCGCTACAAAGTTGCAAACAACGTTTTTTTAATGGATGCTTCGGCTGTGAAGTTCGGAAAGGGGGCGCAGGCTGGGGTCGTAGGCTATCTGATCTGACTTTATAAACAGACAGTATCCTGTTGCGAGCAGAGTCAGCTGGCTCACGGAGGAGAGGACGGAGCTTCTTCTCGCTATTATTCGGATCTTTGTCCATTCCAGAGTAGGCCTAGGCATAATTGCTTCCGCGGGATAGCTAAACACATTACGGGAGAAACTGTAATTCAACTTCAGGTCGGGATCTTCACGTCAGAATACCGCTTGACAGTGCTCTGTCTCCGCTGCCTGGACTGGACAGAAGCCTGGTAATCTTTTACTTGGAGAGTGACGAGAGTTTGGATTTAATCCTTTCGTTTCAATTGTTTACTGTGTTTAACATTGTTTTTATTGGCTAGCCTACTTTTTATTTTATTTTGGACAGAACGTTTTTTTGTGACAGTTGTGGCTCGAATCTTAAATCAGATCATAGTTTATACACATTTTGTAATTCACTTCAAGATGGATAAATACGACGATTTGGATCTTGAGGCAAGTAAATTTTTAGAAGACCTCAATATGTATGAGGCATCTAGGGACGGGTTGTTCCGAATGAAGAGGGATGCAGGGAACAACTCCGACTTTGAAGAAACCAGGAGGGTTTTTGCCTCCAAAATGACAAAAATCCACATACAGAAACAGCAAGAGGAAATAGCCAAAAACAATTTGGCAGTGAGAATGAACGGGGGTCACAACAGAGCGGCAGACAGCACGTTTTACACCAAAGACAGGCCGCCTATCAATAGCTACAGACAGGCAGGAGAAGCTGCGGCCAAGCCTCCCATACTGTCTGGCCCTTTGCCAGGCACCGCCAGTGCGGCGAGTCAGTACGCGCCCTATGACGCTCTGAAACACCATTCACCCAGTCAACAGCCATACAGCTACGGAAACAATTACGATAACAAGGACCGTTTTGAGCCGCATTCTTACCACCACACCTTGAGTCCCAACAGCCCAGGGAATGCACCCACACATGCTTCTGGTCACCCTGCCATTCCCTCTGTCACTTGGGCCTCTTACTCTTCCAGCCCTGGTGGATCATCAAGGCTTATGTGCAGCCCACCTCAGCAGCCCCCACACCACTCACCATCTCCCTCCTTCTCCGACAGCCTACCATCTCCGAGCCCCACTAGACTGCACCAGAGCAAGGCTGCCACTCTACTAGTGCGACAGAGACCCCCCATGGTGGCTGGGGCTGCAGCAGACTGGATGCGGAGCTTGGGGAATCCAGAGCTGATTGCACCGCTCCCTCTGAGTGCCTTCACTGGCGGAGCTGACCTGTACCAGCATCTGTCTCCACAACCTGCCCCTGTTACACAGCCAACAGGCCCTTACTCAGCAGCACCCTCCATGGCCCAAAGACCAAACGCCAACCAGGGAAATCTACGCCAGAACGGGCTCTCTCAGAGTGCTGTGGCTCTCACTCCCAGCCCCACCCCTGCTCAAGGGGCTGTCCCAGCCCCACCTGTACACCCATCTGAGACAGCCCAGCCCAAAGCTACTACTGGAGCTTACTTCCCTGCCTCTGCCTCTCCCTCTGGAACCAGTGTCTCTAGAAGCTTTGGCCAGGGTCAAGGTATAGGCCAGGCCCAGGGCAGGCAAGTGGCCATGGGGGTGGATGTGCCCTCTGGCCTAGACAGCCAGCTGTCCTCTGGTGGTGAGGCTTGCCAGCTCCAACACCAGCCCCAGTCTCTCAAACTGCCCTGCCAGACTCTCCATGTCCAGCCGGAGCAGGGGCCGTCTGCCGCCGAGATCAAATTAGAAGCCCTGACCAAGCGTCTGGAGAAGGAGATGGACGCCCAGCCAAAGGCAGACTACTTCGGTAAGCTTAGTTTGACATTTTGATTGACCTGGTGTCTCTCTTTAATCAAATTCAAAATTTCTCTGTGTGGGTCACAGTGCGAAAATGGCCCACTGTTCAAAACTTTTCACCTCATTCATTTAACCTTGTCTTTGTGTATGTGTGTGTATGTGTTGATTTGCTCATGCCAGATCAAGTGGAATAGTTGTGAGGGCATCCTAGAGGTAATTCTGTCTGTGTATGTTTATGATCATCATGGCAGATACTGTTGTTCAGTGTTGAACTCGACAGAGACAGACAGACAGACAGACAGACAGACAGACAGACAGACAGACAGACAGACAGACAGCGTTTAGCCCGAGGCCTTTCTTCTATTCTCTTCTCCGTCTTTTAGATTAGATTGAATAATTGTCTAATTTGTTTCTTCTCATTCTCCTTAAATCCTCCCGTCTGTGTATGTCACTGACTGCCACCAGCCCACCTACCTCTCAGTAATAATACACGTTTTAGTAGTTCCAGGCTCAGCCCAGGGCCAACCAGGAGAAGGTTGTCTTCTCCTCTCAGCTGTAATAAGCTTGGTGGATTAAGTGGAGGACACATCAATAACAAAATTCATTAGTAACAGAATGCAGGCTGCTTTTTGTTAGATCAGCGCTGCGCTTTCGTCATTGTCTGTAAAACATCTATACTCTCCCCGATCACATCCGTTCTCTCCCCGATCACATCCATTCTCTCCCCGATCATATCCGTGCTCTCCCCTATCACATCCGTTCTCTCCCCGATCACATCCGTTCTCTCCCCGATCACATCCGTTCTCTCCCCGATAACATCCGTTCTATCCCCGATAACATCTGTTCTCTCCCCGATAACATCCGTTCCCTCCCCCCGATCACATCTGTTCTCTCCCCGATCACATCCGTTCTCTCCCCAATCACATCCATTCTCTCCCCGATAACATTCGTTCTCTCCCCGATAACATCCGTTCCCTCCCCACCGATCACATCCGTTCTCTCCCCGATCACATCCGTTCTCTCCCCGATAACATCTGTTCTCCCCCCGATCACATCCGTTCTCTCCCCGATAACATCCTTTCTCTCCCCGATAACATCCGTTCCCTCCCCCCGATCACATCCGTTCTCTCCCCGATAACATCCGTTCTCTCCCCGATAACATCCGTTCCCTCTCCCCGATCCCATCCGTTCTCTCCCCGATAACATCCGTTCCCTCCCCCGATCACATCCGTTCTCTCCCCCCGATAACATCCGTTCTTCCCCCCGATCACATCCGTTCTCTCCCGATCACATCCGTTCTCTCCCCGATAACATCCGTTCTCTCCCCCGATAACATCCGTTCTCTCCCCCCCATAACATCCGTTCCCTCCCCCCCGATAACATCAGTTCCCTCCGCCCCCAATCTCATCCGTTCTCTCCCCGATCACATTCGTTCCCTCCCCGATCACATTCCATCCGATCCGATCACATCCGTTCTCCCGATCACATCCGTTCCCCCCGATCACATCCGTTCTCTCCCCGATCACATCCGTTCTCTCCCCGATCATCCGTTCCCTCCCCCCGTTCTCCCCCCGATCACATCCCCCCGATCACATCTTTCTCCCCCGATCACATCCGTTCCCTCCCCCCCGATCACATCCGTTCCACCCCCGATCACATCCGTTCCCTCCTCCCCGATAACATCCGTTCCCTCCCCCCGATCATATCCGTTCTCTCCCCGATCATATCCGTTCTCTCCCCGATCACATCCGTTCTCTCCCCGATCACATCCCTTCTCTCCCCGATCACATCCGTTCCCTCCCCCCGATCACATCCATTCCCTCTCCCCGATCACATCCGTTCCCTCCCCCCGATCACATCCGTTCTCTCCCCCCGATCACATCCATTCTCTCCCCGATCACATCCGTTCCCTCCCCCCCGATCACATCCGTTCCACCCCCGATCCATCCCCCCGATCACATCCGTTCCTCCCCCCCCGATCACATCTGTTCCCTCCCCGATCACATCCGTTCACATCCTCCCCCCGATCATCATCATCCGTTCCTCCCCCCCGATCACATCCGTTCCCTCCTCCCCGATAACATCCGTTCCCTCCCCGATCCGATCCGTATCCGTTCTCCCCGATCACATCCGTTCCTCTCCCCGATCACATCCCCGATCACATCCTCTCCCCGATAACATCCGTTCCCTCCCCCCGATCACATCCGTTCCACCCCGATCACATCCGTCACATCCCTCCTCCCCGATCACACATCCGTTCTCTCCCCGATCACATCCCCCGATCATCCGTTCCCTATCCGTTCTCTCCCCGATCATATCCGATCACATCCGTTCTCCCCCCGATCACATCCGATTCTCTCCCCGATCACATCCGTTCCTCCCCATCATCCGTTCTCTCCCCCGATCACATCCGTTCCTCTCCCCCCGATCACATCCATTCTCTCCCCGATCACATCCGTTCCCTCCCCCCGATCACATCCGTTCCCCCCGATCACATCCGTTCCCTCCCCGATAACATCCGTTCCTCTCCCCGATCATCCATTCCCCCCGATCACATCCATTCTCTCCCGATCACATCCGTTCCTTCCCCGATCACATCCGCTTCTCTCCCCCGATCACCTCCCCGATCACATCCATCCGATCACATCCGTTCTCCCCCCGATCACATCCATCCATTCTCCCGATAACCCCCCCACATCCGTTCCCTCCCCCCCCGATCACATCCGTTCCATCCTCCCCCCGATCACATCCGTTCCCTCCCCGATAACATCCGTTCCTCTCCCCGATATCACATCCATTCCCCTCCCCGATCACATCCGATCACATCCCCTCCCCCGATCACATCCGTCTCATCTCTCCCCGATCACATCCATTCTCTCCCCCCGATCACATCCGTTCCCCTCCCCGATCACATCCGATAACATCCGTTCCCTCCCCCCCGATCACATCCGTTCCCTCCCCCGATCACATCCGTCTCCCCGATCACATCCGTTCTCCCCCCGATTCCCGATAACATCTGTTCTCCCCCCGATCACATCCGTTCCCTCCCCCGATAACATCCGTTCCCTCCCCGATCACATCTATTCTCTCCCCGATAACATCCGTTCCCTCCCCCCGATCACATCCGTTCTCCCCGATAACATCCGTTTCCCACTCCCCGATAACATCCGTTCTCCTCCCCCATCCATCATCACATCCATCCGATCACATCCGTTCTCTCCCCGATAACATCCGTTCCCTCCTCCCCGATAACATCCGTTCCCTCCCCCCGATCATTCCCTCTCCCCATCCGTTCCTCCCCCGATCCTCCCCCGATCACATCGTTCTCCCCGTTCTCTCCCCGATAACATCCGTTCTTCCCCCCGATCACATCCGTTCTCTCCCCGATCACATCCGTTCTCTCCCCGATAACATCCGTTCTCTCCCCCCCTATAACATCCGTTCCCTCCGCCCCCAATCTCATCCGATAACATTCTCTCGTTCCCCCGATCACATCCGTTCCCTAACATCCCCCGATCACATCCGTTCTCTCCCGATCACATCCGTTCTCTCCCATCCGATAACATCCGTTCTAACATCCCCCGATCACATCCGTTCTCTCTCCGATCACATCCGTTCTCTCCCCCGATAACATCCGTTCTTCCCGATAACATCCCCCGATCACATCCGATCACATCCCTCCCCCCGATCACATCCGTTCCCTTCCCCTGATCACATCCGTTCTCTCCCCGATCACATCCATTCTCTTGTCATGTGTTTGGCTGTTTGACTCAGTTTTTCCAAATAATATCACATGGCCGAGCACAGACCCAGGCTTGCACATTCTTGCTCTAAACCGCCATGTGCAATCACGCACACACACATGCATCCATATACGCACACAGGCACACACCCACCTTTTGTACGCAGCCACAGTCTGGGGAATACAGACAATGACAACTGAATAACAGCACCTGTTAGTGTTTTTCCATGTAGCCTGTAGCTGCCCTAGGATACATGACATCAGTCTGTTGTTTAGTTTAAGTACAGATGAATATATAACTGGTTCCGAGTAAATTTACACTCTTCCCTTTTAATGCAGAAATAACTATTGAATATAACATTTGTGCCCAATGTGTGCAACAGGACAAGTGGAAGTGAAAGAGCATGTTTGGTGGGGCTGATCAACAGATGAGAAAAGCATTGAGGAAGAAAGAAAGAGGAAAAGGAGAGAGTGAGAGAGAAAGAGGTAGGGCAGGAGGAGAAAAAGAGGTAGGGCAGGAGGAGAAAAAGAGGTAGGGCAGGAGGAGAAGAGAGAAAGAGGTAGGGCAGGAGGAGAGAAAGAGGTAGGGCAGGAGGAGAAGAGAGCAAGAGGTAGGGCAGGAGGAGAAGAGAGAAAGAGGTAGGGCAGGAGGAGAAAAAGAGGTAGGGCAGGAGGAGAAGAGAGAAAGAGGTAGGGCATGAGGAGAAAAAGAGGTAGGGCATGAGGAGAAAAAGAGGTAGGGCAGGAGGAGAAAAAGAGGTAGGGCATGAGGAGAAAAAGAGGTAGGGCAGGAGGAGAAGAGAGGAAGAGGTAGGGCAGGAGGAGAAGAGAGAAAGAGGTAGGGCAGGAGGAGAAGAGAGAAAGAGGTAGGGCAGGAGGAGAAAAAGAGGTAGGGCAGGAGGAGAAGAGAGAAAGAGGTAGGGCAGGAGGAGTAAAAAGAGGTAGCGCAGGAGGAGAAGAGAGAAAGAGGTAGGGCAGGAGGAGAAAAAAAGGTATGGCAGGAGGAGAAGTGAAAAAGAGGTAGGGCAGGAGGAGAAAAAGAGTTAGCGCAGGACGAGAAGAGAGAAAGAGGTAGGGCAGAAGGAGAAAAAGAGGTAGGGCAGGAGGAGAAGAGAGAAAGAGGTAGGGCAGAAGGAGAAAAAGAGGTAGGGCAGGAGGAGAAGAGAGAAAGAAGTAGGGCAGGAGGAGAAGAGAGAAAGAGGTAGGGCAGGAGGAGAAAAAGAGGTAGGGCAGGAGGAGAAGAGAGAAAGAGGTAGGGCAGAAGAAGAAAAAGAGGTAGGGCAGGAGGAGAAGAGAGAAAGAAGTAGGGCAGGAGGAGAAGAGAGAAAGAGGTAGGGCAGGAGGAGAAAAATAGGTAGCGCAGGAGGAGAAGAGAGAAAGAGGTAGGGCAGGAGGAGAAAAAGAGGTAGGGCAGGAGGAGAAAAAGAGGTAGGGCAGGAGGACAAGAGAGAAAGAGGTAGCGCAGGAGGAGAAGAGAGAAAGAGGTAGGGCAGGAGGAGAAAAAGAGGTAGGGCAGGAGGAGAAGAGAGAAAGAGGTAGGGCAGAAGAAGAAAAAGAGGTAGGGCAGGAGGAGAAGAGAGAAAGAAGTAGGGCAGGAGGAGAAGAGAGAAAGAGGTAGGGCAGGAGGAGAAAAATAGGTAGCGCAGGAGGAGAAGAGAGAAAGAGGTAGGGCAGGAGGAGAAAAAGAGGTAGGGCAGGAGGAGAAAAAGAGGTAGGGCAGGAGGACAAGAGAGAAAGAGGTAGCGCAGGAGGAGAAGAGAGAAAGAGGTAGGGCAGGAGGAGAAAAAGAGGTAGGGCAGGAGGAGAAGAGAGAAAGAAGTAGGGCAGGAGGAGAAGAGAGAAAGAGGTAGGGCAGGAGGAGAAAAATAGGTAGCGCAGGAGGAGAAGAGAGAAAGAGGTAGGGCAGGAGGAGAAAAAGAGGTAGGGTAGGAGGAGAAAAAGAGGTAGGGCAGGAGGAGAAGAGAGAAAGAGGTAGGGCAGGAGGAGAAGAGAGAAAGAGGTAGGGCAGGAGGAGAAAAAGAGGTAGGGCAGGAGGAGAAGAGAGAAAGAGGTAGGGCAGGAGGAGGAGAGGGAAAGAGGTAGGGCAGGAGGAGTAAAAAGAGGTAGCGCAGGAGGAGAAGAGAAAAAGAGGTAGCGCAGGAGGAGAAGAGAGAAAGAGGTAGGGCAGGAGGAGAAAAAAAGGTAGGGCAGGAGGAGGAAAAAAGGTAGGGCAGGAGGAGAAGAGAGAAAGAGGTAGCGCAGGAGGAGAAGAGAGAAAGAGGTAGGGCAGGAGGAGAAAAAAAGGTAGGGCAGGAGGAGGAAAAAAGGTAGGGCAGGAGGAGAAGAGAGAAAGAGGTAGGGCAGGAGGAGAAAAAAAGGTAGGGCAGGAGGAGGAAAAAAGGTAGGGCAGGAGGAGACGAGAGAAAGAGGTAGGGCAGGAGGAGAAGAGAGAAAGAGGTAGCGCAGGAGGAGAAGAGAGAAAGAGGTAGGGCAGGAGGAGAAGAGAGAAAGAGGTAGCGCAGGAGGAGAAGAGAGAAAGAGGTAGCGCAGGAGGAGAATAGAGAAAGAGGTTGGGCAGGAGGTGGAATTCAACCGGTCAGCAGAAACAGATTCGTAAATGGCCCAAGAGCATTGCTTTCTGCTTATTTTATTAAGCTAGTGCCACGCAGCACCCAGTTTGTGGGCTCTCTTCGAGTTGTTATCTGGAAATAAGGGAGAGAAAATAAGTGCTTGGCTGTCTTTCCCCCAGGTATACTGCTGTACTGTTGTACTGTACCAGACCTGTACTCTGTGTGCGGTTAGAAACTGCTGACAAGGTGTTTATGACTCTGCTCTGAGAGCCCAGTTCCAGGCTAGTCCTGTTACTCACACTGACACGGTACCCATGTAAAATATGCATACAGTATACTATGTCCTGTGGAGTTTTTCCTCCTCACCAAATGACCCTTTCAGGAAACAGTACAGATGCTAGTTGTCATAGGTTATGACATGTTTCTAACTCCTTGTCCTAAGTATGTACTACCATGTATGTATAGTCATTATTAAGGCTTGTGTGTGAATGACAATGTTGATTTGGGATTAAGTTTAGTTCACATGGATGCTTGGGTTCGGCATGTTGAGGCAAGGGCAGTCATCAGAACGGGACGTCCAGCCGAGAGAGTGTGAGAGAGAGGAACAACGAGAGAGAGAAGAACAACGAGAGAGAGAGAGAGAGGAACAACGAGAGAGAGAGAGAGGAACAACGAGAGAGAGAAGAACAATGAGAGAGAGAGAGAGAGAGAGAGAGAGAGAGAGAGAGTGGAACAATGAGAGAGAGAGAGGAACAACGAGAGAGCGAGAGGAACAACGAGAGAGAGAAGAACAATGAGAGAGCGAGGGGAAAAAACGAGAGAGAGAGGAACAACGAGAGAGAGAGAGGAACAACGAGAGAGAGGAACAACGAGAGAGAGAAGAACAACGAGAGAGAAGAACAACGAGAGAGAGGAACAACGAGAGAAAGAATAACAATGAGAGAGCGAGGGAAAAAACGAGAGAGAGAGAAGAACAACGAGAGAGAGAAGAACAACGAGAGAGAGAGCGGAACAACGAGAGAGAGAGAGAGGAACAACGAGAGAGAGAACAATGAGAGAGAGAGAAGAGCAACGAGAGAGAGAGAGGAACAATGAGAGAGAGAGAGGAACAACGAGAGAGAGAAGAACAACGAGAGAGAGAAGAACAACGAGAGAGAGAAGAACAACGAGAGAGAGAAGAACAATGAGAGAGAGAAGAATACATAGCGTGCACTTGTCCAGCGGTCATAAAGCATCTCACTGCCGCCTCGTAAAAGGAATTTCCTGCAGGAACGAGGAACCTCAGTCCAGATTGTAATTCCCGTCCCAGCCCCCCAGAGTCCACTCCTTCAGTATGTAAGGGAAGATGTTCTGGGGCATGTTGCTGTCACGCTGAACACACCCACACAGATTCATAAGCACACATGTTAACATATTATAGAGATTCCTATGGGGGGCCGCAGTGGAAGATGGTAGAACCTTTGGGTATGACAGTACTGTAATGCTGACACACTCACAGCACACACACCCAGCACACACTCATTTTCTGCGTCATGCTGTCGTGCCAGAAAATAGCCTGCGTGACGGACAGATGCAGTTCCTGGCCTGGTCTACATACTGAACTGAAAGAGAAGCTCCATCCCTGACCTGCTTTTTCCACTGAAAGGAGAGGAGTATTCTCTCAGCCTGAACCGTAGGTCTGGATGCTCAAAGAGCAAGCACAGTGGCTCGGAGAAACTCCCTAGAAAGCCAGGGTCCTAGAAACCTAGAGAGGAACCAGGCTCTGAGGGGTGGCAGTGTCGGGTGAAGATTATAAGAGTACATGGTCATTAAGGCCAGATTGTGTTGAGCTACTCCTCTCTACCAAGCTAAACTATGGCTAAATGCAGAACCATAATACTATGGGAATGATGTTCTATTCCAGGGTTATCAGTTCAATATTTGGTGTCATTTATTAAAGGATTGCCTCATTTGTATGATACAGTATATTATTGACCAGTGTGACTGTAGAGTATTAAGTATGTAAGCCATATTTAAACTGGGGGCATGTACCTAGTGATGTAGTAGGCTCATCTAAAAGAGAGATTAGTTTGGCCATCCTAAAGGCTCATATGGGTCACTTCCAAAATGATACCCTATTGCCTATTTAGTGCACTACTTGTGACCAGGGCCCATATAGTAGTGCACTGTATAGGGGAAAAGGTGCCATTTCAGATCCATGCCAAGTGAGTTCCTGCCAGCTAGGGCTGGGGTCTCAAATCATATACACTCTGCTCTGATTGGCAGAGCTGTAGTTGGATGTTCTGGGAAACTGAGTGTCGTGCCAAACGGCTGCACCAGGGGAACACAGAGGAATGTCTGGAGGACGGGACGGGGCTGAGGAATATAAAGAGCGGGTGGTGAACACACTTAGTTTCATAAATGATTAGATTAACAGAAGGTACTTTGGGTTAATTTATAGAACCTTTTGTCGCGTCTTTGGCTGTGAGTGGGAGAGAGAGGGAGGTAGAGCAGGGAAAGAGAGGCAGAGCGGAGAGCAGATTTATGGGTGGGAGGTCAGACAGGAAGGGTGGGTGGTGGGACAGGACAGAGGGTGGAGCCCCCCCCCACACACACACACAGATAGTAGAGGTTGAGTGCTTTGTATTGTGTTGTGATTAAGGATGTCTTTCTCCTATCAGGCTGTTGTCTGTCTGTGGACTGGACAGTTTGCCTTAACTCTTCCCAGGGTGTCTTGGCTTCTGCTTTGGCACTCAATCTGTACCCCTGACAAGTCCTGCAGGAAGCCTTTGTGTGTGTGTGTGTGCATCTCTCTCTCCTCCCTCTTTATCTCTCTCTGTCTGGGCCTGGGGCCTTGCTTCAGTGTTTGATTGGTTGTATAAGTAAATGTGTCTTAGTGTAGTGAGAGAATGTTTGTGTGATGTTAGGCTGTTGTTTTGGGTTGGACCAGTGTTGATGTGATATGTGATTTCATAATGTCCTAGCTTTGGATTCTAATAATTCCATATGATAAACACACACAAAAACTAGTACTACTATAAGGACTATTACTAAGTGCAGTAGTCTTATTTGGCTTCTAACATGACAAGTCAACTACCATAATATCAAGTTCCTGTCAGAGATTGTGGAGGTTTATGAAGAGGCTTGTTGTGAGCCATTGGGAAGCAGTAGAGGCAGACGTTTTGACTGCTGGGCTGGTGTTTGGGGGGTGAGGTGAGGGGGAGGATGGGGGTGAAGTTTTGGCTCTGTGTTTTGATTCCATTCCCCCCTCACCCATGCCCTCATAACCGTTAAAGAAAGCACTCCCCTATAAAATCACAGGGGTTTTGGAATATGGGACAGTAATCAGGGAGAAAAATGTTGCTTCTTTACCTAAGAATGTTTGTCCTAAACAGGAACCAGTTTGTTTGGTTGTTTATGTATCCCTCTTAGTTTTCAGTGCATTTTACAGTTTCAATGGCATGTGCATTACAAACAACAGCTGTGACTTTCAACTCTGGTGGAATATCATACAATTCTCTGTTTTGACATTTCACCAAGTAAAACCAAAGTTGAGCTGAACAAACCCAACCCTGTTGAGTCCATACAGTCGAACTGTCTGTCTGTCTAATGATGGATTGAACCTAGAATTCCAGGGTTGAGGCCAGATGGTTTGGAGGAGAGGAGAGGAGGGGTAGAGAAAGAGGAGAGGAGAGAAGGGAGGAACACACGATGAGAGGATTAGGACCTTAATCTCCAGACATTGTTATGTAAGGGGATAGGTAGATGGCTGTGCTATAGGCTACAGTGGTTTATTGTAATTTTAAGGGGAGGGTTAATTCAATAAGGTCTGTATATAGCTCATTCCTATATTGTGTTACAGTATCAGAGGTATTCCTGTATTATGTTACAGTATCAGAGGTATTCCTGTATTGTGTTACAGTATCAGAGGTATTCCTGTATTGTGTTACAGTATCAGAGGTATCCCTATGTTGTGTTACAGTATCAGAGGTATTCCTATATTTTGTTACAGTATCAGAGGTATTCCTGTATTGTGTTACAGTATCAGAGGTATTCCTGTATTGTGTTACAGTATCGGAGGTATTCCTATATTTTGTTACAGTATCGGAGGTATTCCTATGTTGTGTTACAGTATCAGAGGTATTCCTGTATTGTTACATTTACATTTACATTTAAGTCATTTGGCAGACGCTCTTATCCAGAGCGACTTACAAATTGGTGAATTCACCTTATGACATCCAGTGGAACAGCCACTTTACAATAGTGCATCTAAATCATTAATCATGGGGGGGTGAGAAGGATTACTTGCCGAGGTTCAGCTTGAGGTGGTGATCCGTCATCCACACTGATATGTCTGCCAGACATGCAGAGATGCGATTCGCCACCTGGTCATCAGAAGGGGGAAAGGGGAAGATTAATTGTGTGTCGTCTGCATAGCAATGATAGGAGAGACCATGTGAGGTTATGACAGAGCCAAGTGACTTGGTGTATAGCGAGAATAGGAGAGGGCCTAGAACAGAGCCCTGGGGGACACCAGTGGTGAGAGCGCGTGGCGAGGAGACAGATTCTCGCCACGCCACCTGGTAGGAGCGACCTGTCAGGTAGGACGCAATCCAAGCGTGGGCCGGGCCGGAGATGCCCAACTCGGAGAGGGTGGAGAGGAGGATCTGATGGTTCACAGTATCGAAGGCAGCCGATAGGTCTAGAAGGATGAGAGCAGAGGAGAGAGAGTTAGCTTTAGCAGTGCGGAGCGCCTCCGTGATACAGAGAAGAGCAGTCTCAGTTGAATGACTAGTCTTGAAACCTGACTGATTTGGATCAAGAAGGTCATTCTGAGAGAGATAGCGGGAGAGCTGGCCAAGGACGGCACGTTCAAGAGTTTTGGAGAGAAAAGAAAGAAGGGATACTGGTCTGTAGTTGTTGACATCGGAGGGATCGAGTGTAGGTTTTTTCAGAAGGGGTGCAACTCTCGCTCTCTTGAAGACGGAAGGGACGTAGCCAGCGGTCAGGGATGAGTTGATGAGCGAGGTGAGGTAAGGGAGAAGGTCTCTGGAAATGGTCTGGAGAAGAGAGGAGAGGATAGGGTCAAGCGGGCAAGTTGTTGGGCGGCCGGCCGTCACAAGAAGCGAGATTTCATTTGGAGAGAGAGGGGAGAAAGAGGTCAGAGCACAGGGTAGGGCAGTGTGAGCAGAACCAGCGGTGTCGTTTGACTTAGCAAACGAGGATCGGATGTCATCGACCTTCTTTTCAAAATGGTTGACGAAGTCATCTGCAGAGAGGGGGAGGAGGGGGGGGAGGAGGATTCAGGAGGGAGGAGAAGGTGGCAAAGAGCTTGCTAGGGTTAGAGGCAGATGCTTGGAATTTAGAGTGGTAGAAAGTGGCTTTAGCAGCAGAGACAGAGGAGGAAAATGTAGAGAGGAGGGAGTGAAAGGATGCCAGGTCCGCAGGGAGGCGAGTTTTCCTCCATTTCCGCTCGGCTGCCCGGAGCCCTGTTCTGTGAGCTCGCAATGAGTCGTCGAGCCACGGAGCGGGAGGGGAGGACCGAGCCGGCCTGGAGGATAGGGGACATAGAGAGTCAAAGGATGCAGAAAGGGAAGAGAGGAGGGTTGAGGAGGCAGAATCAGGAGATAGGTTGGAGAAGGTATGAGCAGAGGGAAGAGATGATAGGATGGAAGAGGAGAGAGTAGCGGGGGGAGAGAGAGCGAAGGTTGGGACGGCGCGATACCATCCGAGTAGGGGCAGTGTGGGAAGTGTTGGATGAGAGCGAGAGGGAAAAGGATACAAGGTAGTGGTCGGAGACTTGGAGGGAAGTTGCAATGAGGTTAGTGGAAGAACAGCATCTAGTAAAGATGAGGTCGAGCGTATTGCCTGCCTTGTGAGTAGGGGGGAAGGTGAGAGGGTGAGGTCAAAAGAGGAGAGGAGTGGAAAGAAGGAGGCAGAGAGGAATGAGTCAAAGGTAGACGTGGGGAGGTTAAAGTCGCCCAGGACTGTGAGAGGTGAGCCGTCCTCAGGAAAGGAGCTTATCAAGGCATCAAGCTCATTGATGAACTCTCCGAGGGAACCTGGAGGGCGATAAATGATAAGGATGTTAAGCTTGAAAGGGCTGGTAACTGTGACAGCATGGAATTCAAAGGAGGCGATAGACAGATGGGTAAGGGGAGAAAGAGAGAATGACCACTTGGGAGAGATGAGGATCCCGGTGCCACCACCCCGCTGACCAGAAGCTCTCGGGGTGTGCGAGAACACGTGGGCGGACGAAGAGAGAGCAGTAGGAGTAGCAGTGTTATCTGTGGTGATCCATGTTTCCGTCAGTGCCAAGAAGTCGAGGGACTGGAGGGAGGCATAGGCTGAGATGAACTCTGCCTTGTTGGCTGCAGATCGGCAGTTCCAGAGGCTACCGGAGACCTGGAACTCCACGTGGGTCGTGCGCGCTGGGACCACCAGATTAGGGTGGCCGCGGCCACGCGGTGTGGAGCGTTTGTATGGTCTGTGCAGAGAGGAGAGAACAGGGATAGATAGACACATAGTTGACAGGCTACAGAAGAGGCTACGCTAATGCAAAGGAGATTGGAATGACAAGTGGACTACACGTCTTGAATGTTCAGAAAGTTAAGCTTACGTAGCAAGAATCTTATTGACTAAAATGATTGAAATGATACAGTACTGCTGGAGTAGGCTAGCTGGCAGTGGCTGCGTTGTTGACTTTGTAGGCTAGCTGGCAGTGGCTGCGTTGTTGACACTACACTAATCAAGTCGTTCCATCGAGTGTAATAGTTTCTACAGTGCTGCTATTCGGGGGCTAGCTGGCTAGCTAGCAGTGTTGATTACGTTACGTTACGTTAAAAGAACGACAATAGCTGGCTAGCTAAACTAGAAAATCGCTCTAGACTACACAATTGTCTTAGATACAAAGACGGCTATGTAGCTAGCTAGCTACGATCAAACAAATCAAACCGTTGTACTGTAATGAAGTGAAATGAAAATGTGATACTACCTGTGGAGCGAAGCGGAATGTTGACCGGGTTGTTGAAGTTCTATTCGGTAGACGTTGGCTAGCTGTTGGCTAGCTAGCTAGCAGTATCTCCTACGTTAAGGATGACAAATAGCTGGCTAGCTAACCTCGGTAAATTAAGATAATCACTCTAAGTCTACACACTCTAAACTACACAATTATCTTGGATACGAAGACAGCAAAGACAACTATGTAGCTAGCTAACACTACACTAATCGAGTCGATCAGTTGAGTGTAATAGTTTCTACAGTGCTGGTGGACGTTAGCTAGCTGCTGGGCAGATAGCAGTGTAGACTACGTTAGGACGACGAAATACGATAATTACGCAATTATCTTTGATACAAAGACGGCTATGTAGCTAGCTAAGAAGAAATTGCTAAGATTAGACAAATCAAACCGTTGTACTATAATGAAATGTAATGAAAATGTATTGTGTTACAGTATCAGAGGTATTCCTGTATTGTGTTACAGTATCAGAGGTATTACTGTATTATGTTACAGTATCAGAGGTATTCCTGTATTGTGTTACAGTATCAGAGGTATTCCTATGTTGTGTTACAGTATCGGAGGTATTCCTATATTTTGTTACAGTATCGGAGGTATTCCTATATTTTGTTACAGTTTCAGAGGTATTCCTATGTTGTGTTACAGTATCAGAGGTATTCCTATGTTGTGTTACAGTATCGAAGGTAGAGTCATAATAGGCAGGACAAATGGCTTAAAGCCAGTCACAGGTTATAAGGCCAGACTAGAGGACTGTGTTGTAGTTAACAGGAGATGTTGATTCAATTAGGTATATACACTGAGTATACTAAACATTAGGAACACCCTCCTAATAATGGGTTGAACCCCCCCTACAAGATGTTGAAAGCGTTCCACATGGATGCTGTCCCATTTTGACTCAAATGCTTCTCACGGTTGTGTCAAGTTGGCTTGATGTCCTTTCGTGGTGGACCATTCTTAAGCATGGAAAAACCCAGCAGCGTTGCAGTTATTGACACAAACCAATGTGCCTGGCACCTACTACCATACCCCGTCACCTACTACCATACCCCGTCACCTACTACCATACCCTGTCACCTACTACCATACCCCGTTCAAAGGCACTTCAATCTTCATGTCTTGTCCATTCACCCTCTGAATGGCGCACATACACAATCCGTGTCTCACAAATCCTTCTGTAACCTGTCTCCTCCCCTTCATCTACACTGATTGAAGTGGATTTAACAAGTCACATCAATAAGGGATCATAGCTTTTACCTGGATTCACCTGGTCAGTCTGTCATGGAAAGAGCAGTTGTTCTTAATGTTTTGTACACTCATTGTACGTTCAGTTTGTTAAGTACACCCATCTAGTACCGGGTCGGACCCCCCTTGCCTCCAGAACAGTCTGAATTATTTGGGGTATGGAAACATTGCTCAATTGGTTTCAAGGAAAACATTCCCCACACCATTACACCACCAGCCTGTACCATTAACGCCAGGCTGGATGGGGACATGGAGTCATGCTGCTTACGCCAAATCCTGACTCTGCCTTCAGCATGACGCAACAGGAACTGGAATTTGTCAGACAATGAAATGTTTTTCCACTCCTAAATTGTCCAGTGTTGGTGCCCACTGGAGCCACTTCTTCTTGTGTTTAGCTGATAGGAGTGGAACCCTGTGTGGTCGTCTGTAATCCCTAGACACTGTCCTGAATGAAAAGTCCAGGAGGCCGGCCCGTTCTGAGATACTGGAACCAGCGAGCCTGGCACCGGCTATCATACCACGCTCAAAGTCGCTTAGGTCACCCCTTTTGCACGTTCGATCAAACAGTAACTGAATGCCTGTCTACCGGCTTTATATAGCCAGCCACGGCCACGTGAACCATTTTCGTGAATGGGGTGGTGCACCTAGTAAACTGTATAGCTCTATATTGTGTTACAGTATGAAGTGGTGAACTTAATGTTGTCTCTTGTCTGTGGATGCGTTGCAAATGGGCCCCTATTCCCAATGTAGGGAGTAGGGGCCTTTGGGGATCTTGCCAGTGAGTTAGGGGAGGAGGCATACAGACGTAGTGAATGGTGATGTCTGTCTGCAGGAGAGCAGGCCAGAGACAGAAGCTTCTTTGTGAGTGGCCAGGCGAGGCGGTAGTGTCCCTGGCGTGGTCTTCGTCCCCCTGGGGAATGTTGTGTTTGTAACACACTGTTGTTTCACACAGCCATACTGCTGTGGGCTCATGTTGTTCTGTTACCACATCTCTCTCAGCACACTGCCAACCTCTCAGCTCAGTCAGAAGACCTCAGCACACAAAACACCTCAGAGGACACATGACACAAGCTCTTTCTATTTTCGCTGGACTCTCTCTCGCTCTCTTTCTCGTTCTTTCTCTCACTCTTTCTGTCTTTCTTTCTCTCGCTCTCTCACACTCTCTCAAGTCTATGGAACTTTCCACCTCCGCTGCCTGTCAGCTGACTAGATTATACTGCGTGATTGGCTGTGTGTGTGTGTACGTTGCTATGCACTGCAGTATGCACATGCATGATTGAAGATGGTGACAGAACAAACCACTGGCTGTGAAGACCCAACATGATACATTGATTGAGACTTGGCATGTTCTGGGTGACAACCCAATCACAGTTGGCCCATATGAACTACTGAACCTCACCCTCCACAGGTATACACACCAGCTTGGACAGCTCTCCAACTTGCATTACAGTCTCTTACTTTTCTATCCCTTTCTCCTTATTTTCTCTCACTCCTTTCTCTCTCTTTCCTTCTCTTGTCTGTCTGTTTCTACCACCAACCTCTCACTTCCTGTCCTGTCTGACTGGTGGTCTATAAAGGGGAGGGCGAAAGGGACGTTTGTTTGTGTGTCTTTCAGTCTGGCTGAAGTGTGTAGAACAGTGTGTGTGTGTGTGTCTGCCTGTGTGTGTCTGCCTGTGTGTGTCTGCCTGTGTGTGTCTGCCTGTGTGTGTGTGTCTGTGTGTGTCTGTGTGTGTGTGTGTGTGTGTGTGTGTGTGTGTGTGTGTGTGTGTGTGTGTGTGTGTGTGTGTGTGTGTGTGTGTGTGTGTGTGTGTCTTTCAGTCTGGCTGAAGTGTGTAGAACAGTGTGTGTGTGCGTCTGCCTGTGTGTGTGTGTGTGTGTGTGTGTGTGTGTGTGTGTGTGTGTGTGTGTGTGTGTGTGTGTGTGTGTGTGTGTGTGTGTGTGTGTGTGTGTGTGTGTGTGTGTGTGTGTGTGTGTGTGTGTGTGTGTGTGTGTGCCGTCTGTCTAGCAGCAGTGTGTGCAGGGAGCAGCATTTGGCAGGAACAGGTCTTTTATCACTGTGTTCATGTGACAGACTCCTCTAGCCCAGAGCCAAACCAAACAAGCAGATTGGAATATATTTCCCCTTTCAATGATACAACATGGCTAACTCATTTCCTTTGACTGTTGTTAGGCTTTTTTCATTCCATTGTTTGTGTCTGGTTTTATCAGGTTGCTTGTTATGGATCCAGCCTCTTAATTTATTTGTGTTATGGAATGCGTACAACTTTAACTTTTTATTCTAACAGGACAACTGCTTATGACTGAGACACTAGTGGTGCCAAAGTGCATGATTGTGTGTGTGTGTGTGTTCATGTTAGAGATTGACCGATTAATCGGCATGGATGATTAACTAGGGCTGATTTCAAGTTTTCATAACAATTGGTCATCTGCTTTTTTGGACACTGATCATGGTCGATTACATTGCATTCCACAAGGAGACTCTGTGGCAGGCTGACCACCTGTTACGCGAGTGCAGCAAGGAGCAATGGTAAGTTGCTAGCTAGCATTAAACTTATCTTACAAAAAACAATCAATATTCACATAATCACAAGTTAACTACACATGGTTGATGATATTACTAGGTTAACTAGCTTGTCCTGCGTTGCATATAATCAATGCGATGCCTGTTAATTTATCATCGAATCACAGCCTACTTCGCCAAACGGGTGATGTTTTAACAAAGGTGAATTTGTGAAAAAAGCACAATCGTTGCACGAGTGTACCTAACCATAAACATCAATGCTTTTCTTAAAATCAATACACAGAAGTATATATTTTTGAACCTGCATATTTAGTTATAAGAAATCCAGGTTAGCAGGCGATATTTACTCGGGAAATTGTGTCACTTCTCTTGCGTTTATTGCACGCAGAGTCAGGGTATATGCAGTAGTTTGGGCCTCCTGGCTCATTGCGAACTAATTTGCCAGAATTCTACATAATTATGATATAACATTGAAGGTTGTGCAATGTACCAGGAATATTTAGACTTAGGGATGTCACCCGTTTGATAAAATACAGAACGGTTCCGCATTTCACGGAAAGAATAAACGTGTTGTTTTCGAAATTATAGTTTCCGGATTTTACCATATTAATGATCTAAGGCTTGTATTTCTGTGTTTATTGCATCATAATTAAGTCTATAATTTGATATTTGATAGAGCAGTCTGATTGAGCGGTGGTAGGCAGCAGCAGGCTCGTAAGCATTCATTCAAACTATACTGCATTTGCCAGAAGCTCCAGGCAATGCTTGATTCACAGCGCTGTTTATGCTTCAAGCCTATCAACTCCTGAGATTAGGCTGGCAATACTAAAGTGCCTATTAGAACATCCAATAGTCAAAGGTATATGAAATACAAATGGTATAGAGAGAAATAGTTGACGTGTCATAATTCCTATAATAACTACAACCTAAAACTTCTTAACTGGGAATATTGAAGAACTGGGAATATTGAACCACCAGCTTTCATATGTTCTGAGCAAGGAACTTAAACGTTAGCTTTTTTTACATGGCACATATTGCACTTTTACTTTCTTCCCCAACACTGTGTTTTTGCATTATTTCAACCAAATTGAGCATGTTTCATTATTTATTTGAGACTAAATAGATGTTATTTATGTATTATATTAGTTAAAATAAGTGTTCATTGTTCATTCAGTATTGTTGTAATTGTCATTATTACATATATATATATATATATATATATATAAATCGGCCGATTAATCGGTATCGGCGTTGGATAATCATAATCGGTCGTCCTCTAGTTCATGTCTCTGACCTGGCTGTTGTGTTGTGTTCCAGGGAGCTGTGTGGGAGCTAGTTCATGTCTCTGACCTGGCTGTTGTGTTGTGTTCCAGGGAGCTGTGTGTGTGTTCATGTCTCTGACCTGGCTGTTGTGTTGTGTTCCAGGGAGCTAGTTCATGTCTCTGACCTGGCTGTTGTGTTGTGTTCCAGGGAGCTGTGTGTGTGTTCATGTCTCTGACCTGGCTGTTGTGTTGTGTTCCAGGGAGCTGTGTGAAGTGTAACAAGGCGGTGTACGGAGTCACTGAGGCCTGCCAGGCTATGGGAAGCCTCTATCATGATGTCTGCTTCACCTGCAGCGCCTGCAGTAAGTACTACTACAGTAAACCCTGTCCACCTCACCTACTCTCTCCTTACCTCTAACATGACATACTTCACCTGCAGCGCCTGCAGTAAGTACTACTACAGTAAACCCTGTCCACCTCACCTACTCTCTCCTTACCTCTAACATGACATACTTCACCTGCAGCGCCTGCAGTAAGTACTACTACAGTAAACCCTGTCCACCTCACCTACTCTCTCCTTACCTCTAACATGACATACTTCACCTGCGGTAAGTAACCTACCACTTCCCCCCCTATATTAATATATATGTATATAATTATTCAAACAAAAATGGTTATTTATTTATTATGGATGGTAAAGCTCTTTCAGTGTCAACTTAAATGACTGAAACAGATATAAATTATGTAGAAAATATAATGGAGCTATATATTTTTTAAATATAATCATCTTTTGAGAACTAACAATCAGCAAAATAAAAACTAGACCGGGACGATCTAAAATTCTAAAAATGTCATGGCATGGGGTCCCCATTGATTGTTGTTATAATGTTGTTGTTACTCAGATAGCATAAGAACTTAGCTTGTGTCTTTCAGCCCCATGACAAAATGTGTAGAATTGCAGGAAATTAGCTAGAAAACAACAAGATGTTGTCTCTGCGGCCAAGAGTACGGCATCTAAAACCGTGCCATTGGCCATGACCACGACCACTACCACGACCACAACCACAACCACTACCACATCAGCCACCTCCCAAACCTACTGATCTATATACACAAACCCAACCTGCCTCACTCACTCTTTCCTCACCTTCTGTGTACATGGCATACACACACACACACACACACACACACACACACACACACACACACACACACACACACACACACACACACACACACACACACACACACACACACACACACACACACACACACACACAGTCACCTAGTCCAGGGTTTCTCAAACTCTGTCCTAGGTGACTCTGAGTGCACATTTCATTTTTTGCCCTTTCTGACATGAGCTGCATGTGAGCCTGTTCAACTCACTGGGTGGACTAGGTCAGGGATTCCCAAACTCAGTCCTAGGGCCCCCTCATCTGGGTGCACGTTGTGGTTTTTGCCCTAGCACTCCACAGCTGATTCAGACTACCAATTGATCATTAAGTTTGGATTATTTGAATCAGCTGTGGAGTGCTAGGGCAAAAACCACAACGTGCACCCAGACGTGGGGGCCCTAGGACCAAGTTTGGGAATCCCTGACCTAGTCCACCCAGTGTGTTGAACAGGCTCCCATGCAGCTCATGTCAGATCATGTTGCTATGAGTTGTATTGTATGCTGAGTTCCTGTTCTACTAAATGGAACTGTCACATCATCTCTCCGACAGTCATCCCCCGCCCCAGGCACACACACACACACACACACACACACACAATACTGCACACATATACACACACCGTCAGCTTCATGATTACAACCAAGGAACTGTGGTGTTTAGTTTCGGGGTGTGTCAGTCTCTCCGCCAGCCCACACAAAGAGAAGAGAATGCCACATCAGAACACACAGACCCTGGGACATGAAGCTAAATCACCGCAGCTGCAGTTTAGTGGCTCATTGATTCATCAAATCAATCGATGTGATTCAGTAGTTCACCAACTTTATGGTTCAGTGTCTCACTAATTTAGTGATGTTCAGCTTGGATGGTTCCCTGGCTGCACCAAATTTGCTTCCCACTGACCTTGCCTGTCTGTCTCCTCACCTCCCCTGACCTTGCCTGTCTGTCTCCTCACCTCCCCTGACCTTGCCTGTCTGTCTCCTCACCTCCCCTGCCTGTCTGTCTCCTCACCTCCCCTGCCTGTCTGTCTCCTCACCTCCCCTGCCCTTGCCTGTCTGTCTCCTCACCTCCCCTGCCCTTGCCTGTCTGTCTCCTCACCTCCCCTGCCTTTGCCTGCCTGTCTCCTCACCTCCCCTGACCTTGCCTGCCTGTCTCCTCACCTCCCCTGACCTTGCCTGCCTGTCTCCTCACCTCCCCTGACCTTGCCTGCCTGTCTCCTCACCTCCCCTGACCTTGCCTGTCTGTCTCCTCACCTCCCCTGACCTTGCCTGTCTGTCTCCTCACCTCCCCTGACCTTGCCTGCCTGTCTCCTCACCTCCCTTGCCCTTGCCTGCCTGTCTCCTCACCTCCCCTGACCTTGCCTGCCTGTCTCCTCACCTCCCCTGACCTTGCCTGCCTGTCTCCTCACCTCCCCTGACCTTGCCTGCCTGTCTCCTACACCTCCCCTGACCTTGCTTGCCTGTCTCCTCACCTCCCCTGACCTTGCCTGTCTGTCTCCTCACCTCCCCTGACCTTGCCTGCCTGTCTCCTCACCTCCCTTGCCCTTGCCTGCCTGTCTCCTCACCTCCCATGCCTGCCTGTCTCCTCACCTCCCCTGCCCTTGCCTGCCTGTCTCCTCACCTCCCCTGCCCTTGCCTGTCTGTCTCTTCACCTCCCCTGACCTTGCCTGTCTGTCTCCTTACCTCCCCTCACCTTGCCTGTCTGTCTCTTCACCTCCCCTGACCTTGCCTGTCTGTCTCCTCACCTCCCCTGACCTTGCCTGCCTGTCTCCTCACCTCCCCTGACCTTGCCTGTCTGTCTCTTCACCTCCCCTGACCTTGCCTGTCTGTCTCTTCACCTCCCCTGACCTTGCCTGCCTGTCTCCTCACCTCCCCTGCCCTTGGCTGCCTGTCTCCTCACCTCCCCTGCCTGTCTGTCTCCTCTCCTCACCTCCCCTGCCCTTGCCTGTCTGTCTCCTCACCTCCCCTGCCCTTGGCTGCCTGTCTCCTCACCTCCCCTGCCCTTGCCTGCCTGTCTCCTCACCTCCTCTGCCCTTGGCTGCCTGTCTCCTCACCTCCCTTGCTTGTCTGTCTCTTCACCTCCCCTGCCCTTGCCTGTCTGTCTCCTCACCTCCCCTGACCTTGGCTTCTCCCATAAATGAGCTTGGCCCTGTCTTTCCACTGTGATCTCCTTACTAGAACTTCAGAGGGATTCCAGAGCCATCCTGTCCAGATGGTTGCTGCTCTGGTATCTATAGATGAATCGACCAATTAAAATCCCCCTGTGGAGATGATCTGTGACCTCTGCCCATGCCCATTAGAGGGCAGTGTGAGGCCTCCTGACCCCTGACCCGAAAGCTCATGCTCTACCATTGCTGATTAACACACCCTTTGTTGTCCTTTATCTTCCCAACCGTTTGTGTGTGTTTGTGCGTGCGTGTGTGTGTGTGTATGAGAGAGAGAGAAAGTGTGACTGTGTGAGGCACTGAAAAGAAGAGCCACGGAAGGGAGAAAGTTAGGGAGGCAGGTGGGGTCTAAACTGGGGGGAGTTAGGTGGATACTCTCTGACTGCATACCTCCCATACCCTTCTCCATCTGAGGGCACAGAGGCTGCGGCCGGCTCCACAGGGAGAGGGACCGGGCCGTGGAGGAATGCATGCTTAGGGGGCCTTGGGGTGGGAGTCCACAGACTGGAGTTATGCTGTATCCAGGGAGGTAGGGGTGCACGGGGCAGGACAGCAGGACCATTCAGAACTACCACCTACGCCGGAACACACACATACACACACACACACACACACACACACACACACACACACACACACACACACACACACACACACACACACACACACACACACACACACACACACACACACACACACACACACACACACACACACACACACAGCAACAGTCTTGTTAAGCAGACTCTCCCTCCCCCTCAAACACCTTCATGGTTCTTTTGTTGCATAACAGAATCTTTAAGACCCTGAACTTAAAATACTTAAAGGGGAATGTCTCCCCCATTCCTCAAGGTGCCTGGGAGACAGCCAGGGTGGAGGTAGGGGGAGGCAGGGTGGAGGTAGGGGGGAGGCAGGGTGGAGGTAGGGGGAGGCAGGGTGGAGGTAGGGGGAGGCAGGGTGGAGGTAGGGGTGGGAGGTAGTGGGAAAGTAGTGGGGAGGCAGGGGGGAGGCAGGGTGGGGTAGGGGGAGGAGGGTGGAGGGGGGAGGCAGGGTGGAGGTAGGTGGAAGCAGGGTGGAGGTAGTGGGAAAGTAGGGGGAGGCAGGGTGTAGGTAGGGGGAGGCAGGGTGGAGGTAGTGGGAAAGTAGTGGGGAGGTAGGGGGGAGGCAGGGTGGAGGTAGGGGGAGGCAAGGGGTGCATCCTTTGTTAGGCAGGAGGATAGTTGAAGCTGCATGTCTAGGACAGAAGACAGAAGACTCACTAAAGATACCAGTTAAAGCAGCTTCTAGAAAGGTCACAAGCCTCTTTAAAGCACCAGCACACAGCAGCCCAAAACCCCACTCAACCCCCTTTAACCCCCTAGAACTCCCCTTCATCCAGGGGAGATATGGGCTTGTTTGTAAAGAGGACTTCCAGGTCTAAAGTGGGCTATAGAGTGGGCTTCCAGGTAGTCCACGACAATAATCTGTTGGTCAAGACAAAGGGCTGTTAGAATGAGCAACAAAACCAGAAAGTGAGAGGAGACAGCAAAGCTCCAGTAGGATGCTAAAGCCCAGAGTAGGTGAGAACTAGAGTAAAGGATTGTGGGGTATTACATATCTCAGCCTCAGAGCAGATCAGCAGACTAGACGGCAGGGAAGCCGTGGGGCGGCAGGTAGCCTATTGGTTAGAGCGTTGGACTAGTAACTGAAAGGTTGCAAGATCAAATCCCCGAGCTGACAAGGTAAAAATCTGTTTTTCTGCCCTGGAATAAGGCAGTTAACCCACTGTTCCTAGGCCATCATTGTAAATAAGAATTTGTTCTAAACTGACTTGCCTAGTTAAATAAAGGTTAAAAAACACACTGGACAGGAAATTACATGGGCAGGAAGTGGTTTTGTCGCCATGATGCCTAAGATATTTTTGCCACCATTAATTTTATTTTGCACCATCATTCTCATTCAAATGTCCACCATACAACTTTGGACCAGAGTGAATGGAACACCTTTAATACCAGCACGACTAGAGATATTTGCGTCGAAAAAAAGTGTTGTCTTTGTCTCCCTCAATAAAGAGACCCTGTTCCCACAAACGTAGAGTCTAAATCTTCCCTCACTACACACAGTTAGGCAGCCATCTCCCAACTTTTCACAATGGAACTTGATTTGTCATGATTTGATCAAGTGGAGAGTAGCACATTGTGTGTGTGGACTGGAGCAGGTATTCCCAAACTGGGGTACGTCTAACATGGCAGGAGATGTTTTGAAATAATTACTGCTTCGCATACAAGCCAGTGAATTATATGCGTTACAGCTGGATGAGTCAACAGACGTGGCGGGCCTGGCAGAGCTTCTAGTATATGTCAGTTACGTTTATGGGGGGTCAATGAAGGAAGACATCCTCTTCTGCAAACCACAGGAAACCAGGAGAACAGGAGAGGATGTTTTTAAAGTACTGGTCATCTTTGTGACATCAAATGGACTGTAGTGGTCAAGATGTGTTGGTATCTGTACTGATGGCGCAAAATCCATGACAGGGAGACATAGTAGAGTGGTAACGCGCGTGCAAGCAGTTGCTCCCAACGCCACTTGGGTACACTGCAGCATCCACCGAGAGACTCTTGCTGCCAAGGGAATGCCAGACAGCTTGACAAACATTTTGGACACTACAGTGAAAATGGTTCACTTTGTTAAAGCAAGGCCCATGAACTCTTGTGTATCTTCTTTTTTATGCAATGATATGGGCAGCGACCAACATACAGCGCTGGCTGAGATGAGACTGGAGCTGGGTTGGACTAGAGCTTTTGGCTGAGATGAGACTGGAGCTGGGTTGGACTAGAGCTTTTGGCTGAGATGAGACTGGAGCTGGGTTGGACTAGAGCTTTTGGCTGAGATGAGACTGGAGCTGGGTTGGACTAGAGCTTTTGGCTGAGATGAGACTGGAGCTGGGTTGGACTAGAGCTTTTGGCTGAGATGAGAGCTTTTGGCTGAGATGAGACTGGAGCTGGGTTGGACTAGAGCTTTTGGCTGAAATGAGACTGGAGCTGGGTTGGACTAGAGCTTTTGGCTGAGATGAGACTGGAGCTGGGTTGGACTAGAGCTTTTGGCTGAGATGAGACTGGAGGTGGGTTGTTTTTTGTGAGAACAGAAGTGTAATTGTTGCTTTGTCCTGAGCCCAACCAATCCCAACCCACCTTACAACATCAGCCTCTCCAACTAATCTTCTGCCGTTATAGAACACAAGCATGGATTGGATGTGACGTTAGTGATCTGAAAACTGCTGTGGTTTTATTGCTGGCACTCTTAGATGGTGGATAGTTTGTGAAGCTTAAACACCCTACCCTGTCCCTGTGTCCACACTCTACATCTGATAAATGTCATTGAGGTAAGGGGAGGATGTTGCTGTGAGTAACAATATCCTCCAAGTAAACACTTATAGGCCTTATTGGACATATGTTGTTGTGCTGAGGAAATAAGGATTAGATAGGATTCAACTAAATTAATCTAAATTCACATACTTGTTGAGAACCATTATAGCTTTTCTAAGGAAGAGTGGGTTATGGGTATATTATGAACTTTTTCAGTACATGTGAAATGTGGTCCATTCTCCTTTGCTTTGACGGCATCTGATCTGTGCATTTCTCACGTAGCTCTTGTGATTTTCTTCCTAGATTGCTCGTGTTTATAGGACAGTAATAGACAGACTTATACATAATTAATGAATGGTGGACAGATAGATCTTAGAATCAACCTTGAGGTATTAAAGAACGTTTTCACTAGAAAACAGCCCAGGCCTGTGTGCGTTTTCTGTCTCTGAGGCATTTATTATTTATATTAAGGGGGACAGAGTCATCATTCTTCTGGAACTCTGTCATTACTGTCAGCACAGTCTTCTTCTGCCATTCATTCATCTTATCGTCTCACAAGAGTCTCTCTCTCTCTCTCTCTCTCTCTCTCTCTCTCTCTCTGTGTTCATCCCCCATTCCATCCATCGCTCTTTTCTTCGTTCCTGAGGGAAATGAAGGGGAAAATAGGGTTATTAAATTATGATTATTCAAGGGACAGTTTTGCATCTTTTCCTGATGGGAGATGGTTGTCTTGTTGTTGTAACGATTGCCTTTCTGACCTTGATATTGTCAGCTTATCCCACTGAAGTACAGGCAGGATAGGCATGTCATATGGCACTTATTACAAAGGAATGTTACATTCCATTCAATGTAATTCAATTAAATGTTGTACATGATAAGACCGTTAGTTCCGAATTTTGTCAGGAAGCTTGGCCAGTTTCATAATGCTACTGAATGCGCAGGTTCAAAGCCTTGATACAAGTATAGTACAGGATGTCTCATTGTTTGGCTCTATCCATGTCCGTAAGAGGATCAAACCATTTCAGATAGCTGCTGTGGGCTTTCAGGAGATCTACTGTGATTTAGTGTCTATTGTTGTTACCCCGGAGAGGGGCCCATATGGCCCTTATTTCCATCAGTGGAATGTCTCAGGGGTCACTAGGGTCATGTTCAGTAGGGGAGAAAACATTTTGAAACTCAGGAGAAACGGGGAGGTACTACCTGAACTTTAGTGTTCTTATTGGCCAAAACTACCTGAACTGTCCAATAAGAAGACACAAGTCCGTTTTCCATTGCAAAAGGTTTCGCTACGGTGTGCCCTAGCTGTTTTTCTGAACTTTGCTGCCCACTCAATGCCATGATCAGGTCACCACTGGTATCATTGCAACCGGTGCTCTGCTCTTCTCTCCATCCCAGGCCTGTTGTGTTAAGACCCCCATTCCCTCAGCCAGCCATCTCTGACAACGAGACCTCTGAATAAAACATGTTAGTTCCTAATCGCTTAGTGATTATTTTAGCACCATCTCTCTACTCGCCTTCCTCCATTTTGATTAGTCTAACGTGTGTAGCTAATAGCTCTGTGGCAGCCAGGAGATGAAGAAGGCTCCCATTCACTAGTGTTAACCCTCCTCCCTCCCTCTCTCCCCTGTCCCTCCTTCACCTCCTCCCTGAAAATGTGTGGAATGTTTCCCCTTCCTGTGGGATGGGCTGTAGGAATGGAGGGAGGGGAGAAGGGGGTTTATTATGAAGGAGAGGAGGAGAGGGGGATTCAGACGGACAGGATGTGCTCTCGGTGTGTGGAGTGATCTATTAGAGAACAGACAGAAAGCAGGAAAGAAGAGGGAAAGAAGAAGAGCTGCCTATGGGCCTGAGGCCTGGGTCTCTCTCAATCTCTCTCTCTGTCTCTCTCTCTCTCTCTCTCTCTCTCTCTCTCTCTCTCAATCTCTCTCTCTCTGTCTCTCTCTCTGTCTCTCTCTCTCAATCTCTCTCTCTGTCTCTCTCTCTGTCTCTCTCTCTCTCTTTGCCACGTGAAGCAAACCATTAGAGAACTCTGTTTTAATCAGTTACGCTCTGTTTAGTCATTGTATTCAATCACACCATTTTCTCCTCATGTGCTAGTGATTGTCTCAGCGAGGTCCCAGGTGTGTTCCCAGTAGTTCCCAGTGCAACAGAAAGCTGTCCAACCAGGCCAGTCTCTCTCTGAAGCAGATTAAATCAAGAGGCTGCTACAGTACTAGACTCAGTGTTTATTTGAGTTGGTGTCTGGGAATTAGCCAGACTTAATGGATTCTGTTTGACGTTCTGGAGCATTTGAGCTGAAATAAGTTACCACAGCGCTTCTGGGTATTCTTCTGGTGTGACTTAGGGGAGATGTATAGGGCTCATTAGCCTGGTCCCAGATCAGTTTGTGCTGTCAAATAGATCTGAGACCATGCTAGGATTTCATATGGAGTTCACACATCTCTCTGAATACTCCCAGATGCCTCCTGTGTGATCTGCTGCAATTTAGTAAAAGTAATGTTTGGTCTAATTATGGTCAGACAAATGGGTCTCATGGTTGGGCCCAGCCCAAACTGTTAAGTGTTGTTTCAGTTAAGTTTATACTCTAAAAGCCCATCTCTGTTCTTCGTCCCAGGCAGAAGGCTACGGGGAAAAGCATTTTACTACGTCGGTGGGAAGGTGTTCTGTGAAGAGGACTTCCTGGTAAGTAGTCCGTCTGGATACTGTATCTAGAACCCTGCATAGTTTAGCAGTCTGTGAATAGAGTATTATCTATATTTCTGACAGCAGATATGTGTCTTCCGCCGTGTGCTACTGTGACTATTTGTGACCGGGACCTGTGGACTCCAGATTATAGTTTAAATTTGATTTCTTCACCTCGTGGCCCAGGTTCAAGTTTCTAAGAGATTCTGGATCAGTTTACTCCTGTAAGGGCATTAGGGGAGGGGGGGGAGTTGGGTAACTGGAGCTAGTACTTATCCATGTTTTAGAGGCATACACCCCTGGGCTTTGCACAATGACACCTTGTATAAAGAAGAACGAGCAGGAGGACCCATGTTTAACTCAGCTGCCCTGTCACAACAACACGCTCCATTACATTACAGTTTGTCTGTTACTGGTCAATTCAATCAGTTGTCCTACTGTCTCTGTGCTGCAAATGAGTCTAACTTATTTCGCCTGGTATTAGAGGACTATTTCTGGACATGGTTGTGTTTATCCCTAATTAAACATTAAGTTGATGTGGGAGAATTCCCCCATGAGGTGGACTGGGCTCATATGAGAAGAAGACTAAGAGTCAGTCTAAGATGCCAGCAGTTTCCTATGAGATGATGTAGCAGCCGTAACCTCTCTGTCCACCTCCCCTCTCCTCTGTCTGTTCCAGTATTCTGGATTCCAGCAGTCTGCAGACAAGTGTAACGCATGCGGACATCTGATCATGGATATGGTGAGTGTGAGTGAGTGAGTGTGTGAGTGAGTGTGCCCTCCATCAGTGTGTTGAGCAGTAGAAACATGGAGTCACTCCTCCTGCAGAGAACTTCCTGTGCGCACATCTGGAGAAAGCTTAGGAGGAAGTGGTGGTTTGAGGACACGTGATCACACACACACACACACACACACACACACACACACACACACACACACACACACACTAGGGTAAAACCAGGACACGAAGAGAGATTGTAAAACCCAAGTCCGGTAGTCATCAGCTGGTGTTGTAACACATTTACCATGACATGGCTTTATAAAAGTTAACCATACGGAGCTGTAGCAGGGGGGGAACAGATCTGTTTTCCTATTATCACTGTCTCTCTCTCCAACACACTGCTTCCCTCAGCTACTAACTCACTGTAATACAGACAAATCTATGCTCCGGGGATGAGCATTGAAATTAAAGCATTGAAATTCTCTCTCTCTCTTTCACTCTCCTTCTCTTGCTCTCTCTATTCCCTTCTCTCTGTCCCTCTCTCCGTGGCCCCTTCTTTCTCACTCTCTCTCTCTCCCTCTCTCTTCCTCTCCCCTTCTCTCTTTCTCTCTCACTCTCTCTCTCTCTCCCTCTCCCCTTCTCTCTTTCTCTCTCCCTTTCTCTCTCTCTCTCCCCTCTCGTTCTATCTCTCCCCCTCCACCTCTATAGATCCTGCAGGCCCTTGGGAAGTCCTACCACCCTGGCTGTTTCCGTTGTGTCATCTGTAACGACAGTCTGGACGGAGTGCCCTTCACTGTGGACACAGAGAACAAGATTTACTGTGTCAAAGACTACCACAGGTACGTGGGTACAGCCGTTATGAACACTGCAAAACATAAACATATTAGTTTAACTGGCGCTAACAATACGGCCAGAAGCCATGTTGCTATAACAGAAGTCAACGGCAGTTCCAGCAGGATCAGGTTTTTGCCACGTGGAGAGGAAGGGGGAGAGGGGAGATGTTAGGTAGTCTCCTGTGAATGAGCAAAGGGAGTAGCAGCATGGGGTCACCTCAGCCAAGCACAACAAACACACTGAATCAGGAATCTGGTCACAATGGAATCCACAGCAGCCGGCCAGGCCTGACCAGGGCAACCACCCAGTATACTGACAGAACCATGGGGAAAGTAAGAGCCATGGGCCTTATGTTAGAGCAATCAGAGCTCACTGTACTGAAGGCACCAGATGTCTTTTCCCGCCTATTCATGATTAATCGTCACTAGCATTCATTCACTGGCATACTGTTGCTTTGATTAAAGGGATAGTTCCTCCAAATTACAAAATGACAAATTGGTTTCCTTAATCTATAGGCAGTCTATTGACAAGGTATGACATCAATCAATTCTCAAACCCTCTTAGGCCTCACTCCCCCCTATCTGAGATATCTACTGCTGCCCTCATCGTCCACATACAACACCCGTTCTGCCAGTCACATTCTGTTAAAGGTCCCCAAAGCACACACATCCCTGGGTCGCTCCTCTTTTCAGTTCGCTGCAGCTAGCGACTGGAACGAGCTGCAACAAACACTCAAACTGGACAGTTTTATCTCAATCTCTTCATTCAAAGACTCAATCATGGACACTCTTACTGACAGTTGTGGCTGCTTTGCGTGATGTATTGTTGTTTCTACCTTCTTGCCCTTTGTGCTGTTGTCTGTGCCCAATAATGTGTGTACCATGTTTTAAGCTGCTACCATTTTGTGTTGGTACCATGTTGTTGTTATGTTGTGTTTCTACCATGCTGTGTTGTCATGTGTTGCTTCCTTGCTATGTTGTTGTCTTAGGTCTCTCTTTATGTAGTGTTGTGTTGTCCCTCTTGTTGTGATGTGTGTCAAGCCCCCGTCCCCGCAGGAAGCCTTTTGCCTTTTGGTAGGACTTCATTGTAAATAAGAATTTGTTCTTAACTGACTTGCAGTGTTAAATAAAGGTTAAATAAAAATTCTTTGGTTTAGTTTCCCTGTCACTGTTTCCACATGCTAACATTTTAGCATTTTTGGCACCAATCCCATTGAAGTCATGAAACCGATATTAGCATTTTTCGTGCATCATGTCCAAATCATCATTCGGCTCCCGAGTGGCACAGCGGTCTAAGGCACTGCATCTCAGTGCTAGAGGCATCACTACAGATCCTGGTTCGATTCCAGGCTGAACACAACCGGCTGTGATTGGGGGTCCCATAAGGCGAAGCACAATTGGCCCAGCGTCATCCGGGTTTGGCCGGGGTACGCCGTCATTGTAAATAAGAATTTGTTCTTATTAACTGACTTGCCTAGTTAAATAAAGGTAAAAAAAAAAAATGTAATAAAAAAATATTGTGAAGCTAAACATTTACATTTTTAGCAACTTACAAGTGAAATGTGGTTTAGGTGCCTTGCTCAAGGTCACATCACCAGATTTTTCACCTAGTCAGCTCGGGGATTTGAACCAGCATCCTCAACAAAGTCACTTATAGATGCTTTGAACACGATATGACAAAAATGCTAATATTGGTCCCATGACTTGATTTGTGTCACAAATGCTAAAACGTTAGCATGTGGAAACAGTGCCAAAGAAACTAAAGAAAATCATGGATTGCTGTTATACCTTATCCATAGACTGCTTACAGGATAAGGAAACCATGTGTACTTTTGTAATTTGGCTGAACTATCCCTTTAACGCAATTCAAGTCAGTGGTGTTACTCTGGGCTATTAACACAATAATACTCTTGTAAATACTGCACAGAGTGCAGGAAAAACAGGTATTTAATAAGGATACCCTATTACACATATATCTAGGACAAGAAATGTGTGTGGTTTCTCAATCAGACCTAGTCATGCCCACTACACTGAGAGGGCCTTTGTTTTACAGACTCAGACATTCAGGTGTCAGCCAGCTGCACGTGGTGTGTGTGTCTGTGTGTGTGGGGAAAGAATTAATGTATTTTTCTGGATTGGTTGAATCAGACCTGGAGATTCACCACCTCTCCTTAGCAGTCTCAACGCTCTCATGCACACACACACTGAAGGGGAGAGAAGGGGTAAAGGAGGAGAGAATGGGCAAAGGAGGAGAGAATGGGCAAAGGAGGAGAGAATGGGCAAAGGAGGAGAGAATGGGCAAAGGAGGAGAGAATGGGCAAAGGAGGAGAGAATGGGCAAAGGAGGAGAGAATGGGCAAAGGAGGAGAGAATGGGCAAATGAGGAGAGAATGGGCAAAGGAGGAGAGAATGGGCAAAGGAGGAGAGAATGGGTAAAGGAGGAGAGAATGGGGTAAAGGAGGAGAGAAAGGAGAGAATGGGTAAAGGAGGGGAATGGGTAAGGAGGAGAGAAGCAAAGGAGGGAGTAAAGGAGGAGAGAGAGAAAGGGGTAAAGGAGAGGGTAAAGGAGGAGAGAAGGGGTAAAGGAGGAGAGAAGGGGTAAAGGAGGAGAGAAGGGGTAAAGGAGGAGAGAATGGGGTAAAGGAGGAGAGAATGGGGTAAAGGAGGAGAGAATGGGGTAAAGGAGGAGAGAATGGGCAAAGGAGGAGAGAATGGGCAAAGGAGGAGAGAATGGGCAAAGGAGGAGAGAATGGGCAAAGGAGGAGAGAATGGGCAAAGGAGGAGAGAATGGGCAAAGGAGGAGAGAATGGGCAAAGGAGGAGAGAATGGGCAAAGGAGGAGAGAATGGGCAAAGGAGGAGAGAATGGGCAATGGGGGAACTGGTGAAAGAGAGGAAGTGTTAGAAGTATTAACCTGAAAAAAGAGTAACAGATACAAGTGCTGTATCTATATCAAGCCTGGTGGTCTTTCTGTAGGGAACCAGTATAAACCAGACATATATGTTCAGTCTGAAACTGTTATTATTTCTACCAATTGAAGCATCTTCTTTGTTCTCTCGTTTTCTCAGGGTCTTGGCCCCCAAATGTGCAGCATGTAACCAGCCCATTCTGCCTTCAGAGGTAAGCTCTCTTTGAACACAACATCTTCAAGTAATAGCCTAAGGACTTACATGTATACAGCCATAAAATAGGTGTTTTTCTGATCATCTGCATGTCATGTATGACAAAATACCAAATTGATCGGTTGACTACTAGTGTAATGAACAGGGCCTGGAATGGTTCCTGTCTGCAAAGTGATTTCAACAGGAAGAACTCCTGTCCGCAGTAATGATGAATGATAATCAAAATGTTCAGGCATATATTATGGTTTACGATGCAAACACTTCCACTCCCATCCCATGTCGATATAGACAGTCACATTGCAACCTCTGACCTGATTCCCTCAGGGTAAAGATTGATAACCAACCCCAGTGTTGAACCTGAGACAGGAGCCAGATGTGAGGAGAGAGTTCCTCTGGCATAGCAAACGATTAAGTGTCCTATTGAGGCAGTAGCAAACATAAAGATTCCTACTGAGGCAGTTGCAAACGATCAAGAATCCTACTGAGGCAGTAGGAAACAATCAAGTATCCTACTGAGGCAGTAGCAAACGATCAAGAATCCTACTGAGGCAGTAGGAAATTATCAAGTATCCTACTGAGGCAGTAGCAAACGATCAAGAATCCTACTGAGGCATTAGAAAACGATCAAGTATGCTATTATCCTAGGTCAGGCTCTAGTGCAAGAGAAGGAAGAGGAAGGGGTGTGCTGTGTTTTAACATGTTGCATATGAGCAGGTATCCCTTTAAGCAACTGTTTGGATGTAGAGGGACTTGAAAGGGATCTCAGGCATGATGATCAGCTTTCCCACTTTAATCATTTGGAACTCGTCTCTGAAGTCTCACTCTCTCCTGAGCCAAGCAAGCTGCAGTCAGGATTCAGGAAGACATCCATTTTCACAGCTATTTACTCAGTCTAAGGTGATAACAGACCTGGGAACATCTCTTGTTGTAATGGCTGCCATAGTTACACGCAGGTCAGCAGACATCCCCCCCAAACATTTTATTTATTTATTTAGTGGTTGATTGAGCTGGCGCAATGGAACCAATGGAAAAGTCCCAAAAGAGAAAACCCAGAGGATCTTGCACTCCATTCATGCTCAATCAAACTATTAATGTATCTGAAAGAGCGCTATTTGAACCAGAGGCCCTACTAGGACACCATCCACTGAGGTGTAGATTCAGGGCTGGGCTTCTATTGGAGACCTCTGTGTGTAGGCCTACGTGGGGTGGTTTTGGGAGGGGTGTTGTTTGCCTATTTTGGTGTGTGGTTCAGATGCAGGCACTGCAGCCTACGCCTCACCCAGTGCATGACTTGCCCTAAACGTTATCCCTCCCTCTTAAAAAAATGTCCAAAATTAGAGTTGACTCGACAGGAATGTTGCCCCTCCTCACTGAGGCTATAAGGGTAGAATTCAGAATAGGGGGGCAGTTTGTGTTGGACGTGCATGTACTTTGTCATGGAAAAGGCCAGATAAATTCATGCCTACTAGCAGGTGGTTTGTAGAAGGGACCACAGTGCAGTACAAGGGGGAGAGTTTATAATAGCTTTTATTTAATGTGTGTAACTGGTTTTAAATGAGTTGATAGCTGAAAATCTTCCATGTACCCTCCTGCTGAGTGTGTCAGGCTGATATACAATATAAGATGTCAATTAGCTGAATAGTTAATTATATTATAATGTCAGTTCTGACAAGCCTTACTTTATTATCACATAACAATGGTATGTAACCACATGTCCATGATGAATAGCTTGTGTGATGACGGTAATAATTGGTGAAAGTCTGATAAATATGGAACATTCCAGCTGTAGTACCTGCCCTCTGAAGCTGTAGTAGGCTGAACCCAGACGGTCTGTCAGAAGCTAACTGTTCGTTAGCCATATGTTGTGTAGAAATGTGTTCTTTGGCACATATGGTGTCTTTGACACTTGGCTGTTTTCTCAGGTGAAGGTTCACAGTACTGTCCAGAATGCTGGTGTTGGCCAAAGGACAAGTTTCTACACAACTACCTTCTTGCCAATCTTGGCCTATTTGTAGGCCTATTTCAAATGCTGTAGTTTGTAAAGGTTGGAGGAAAAAGGACATATATGGATGTCAGGACAAAGCCTAATTAGCTTGCCTGCTGGTTGATATATCAGCAGTAATTAGTTTGCTGTACCTGTTAGCAATCACGGCTAACTGTAGCTGAAAAAGAATCAGGCTAAATGAAAAAGCAATGGACAAGAGGCCTATAACGCAAGGGGATATTTTTATCAATGGATGCTCAGCATGTAAAAAGAAATGTACTGTTGGCTATCTAAGGATCTCAACAGTCCTCTCTGAAGGTGGAGAGTGGTGGTCAATCTATCATTTGAGTGTTGACTTCTGTCATTGTTGTGATTATGTCACTGATGGATTCCATCATTTTGGTGTTGTGACATCATGATACATGCTATTAGAGGCATAGAATTACATCTAAGTTGTTATCAATAAAACGTCACAATAAGGCAAGGACGGTAGCCCCACGATATCTCTCAATATTGGCCACCATTAATTATATAATTGAATTATAAGTGAACTACACATGATTAGTTTGAGTGGTTTAGCTTCACTTCATCATCATTTGTGGGCTCTGCCTGTCAAGCAGCAGAAGGGCGCATTTGCCGATGTAAGCCCATTGTTAGCTGATAATGGCTTACTTTGCAAGCTACCGGTAGAAACTTTGTACCGTTGGCTAAACGTAGTGCTAAGTAGAGCTAATGTACTTTTGTCTCCAACCAACGTAGGCCTACCGCGTGAAGTTAGCTAACATGCTAGCTACATGCCAAATGGATCGGCTACCCTCACGAATCTGAAAAACATGATCAATTGATGCTTACTAATCATGACATGCATGCAGTTACTTGCTGTATAACTCTGATGACAGAGCTAAATGTGGAGTAATCTAAACTGTGTAGTTCTGACTATGCTCTTCAAGGTGATGGTATTAAAATCAAATAGTTATAACATTTAACAAGCCCTTAAAAACAGCATGTAGTTCTCAATGGTTTTAGTGGAGTTGGGGGTCTCCTTGCCCCCCAGCAGGCAAATCGAACGTTCGGCACCTTATTGTAACGTTTTGTTGATAACGACCTATAGAATCCCATTTGAATAGGATCTCTTTGGTTACAGGACTCTGATTGGCTGATGCATTTCCCACTGTCACCTGCACCTGCAGAAGATGAAAAGTGCACTGAATTGAATGCACTGTTACTGCCAACCTCTACTTACGGTTTTGTCCATAAACCAACAGACAAAACAACTTTGCTGATAACTACTGATGACAAATGTACATACTATGACTGTGATAAGTGGTTGTCACAGCCATAGAATCATTTAATTGGATCACTATGGTCTCAACTATCTTAAGATGCACTAACTGTCAATCGCTCTGGATCAGAGAGGCTGCTAAATGTCTACATTTTTTATATATAATTTTAAAACTCCACTGAACAGGGCCACCTGTCACATATTTCTCCACACCTGACATTGGCTGCAGGAAAAAATGGAGAGTTGTCCGGGCCATGCATGCCATGTTTAACTGCTTTAAATGAACCGATCCAGCCTATACTGATAGCTACTCGGGTTCAGTGGACACTGAAAAGGCTGTCTGTTCCTCTCCACAGGGCTCTGATGAAACCATCCGAGTGGTATCCGTGGATAAAGACTACCACGTGGAGTGCTATCACTGTGAAGTGGGTAAACATTAAGATACAAATTCCCTTTTCTATTTCCTTGTTGTTTTCCCTATATCCTTGTAGAGACTGGATGTTCTGTGTTGTTGGTGACTATACTACATGTTAAAGCTGTCATCTTAGTAAGTATATCCACTATAAAATGCCTCGTTATTTCTCCACATGAATGTGCTTAAATGCCAGGGGGTAGATCCTATACCATATGTCAGCCTTCTCATCATATCAAGAGCTCCATATTTCAGTCATCATTTAGTCTTTTAAAATAAACGTTAGAGAGATTCTGGAAAGCTATTTACTGCACACAGATCAAAGACAAGGTGGTCCCAGTGCTTAATTACAGTCTTGGTACTAATTGCAAGCTAGAAAGAGGAGCTCAAGCACATGTTCATTTGCTTCGCTCGTCAACACTGTCTGATGATTCTCCTCAAGTGCCTCTTCTCCTGACTCCTGCCTTGACTTATGGAGTTCGGAGAGCACTTGAAAACAAACACCAGTAAGCCGAGTGGAGACGAGAGCTTTTGAGGATCTCTCTCTCTGAATAGCTCCACTGTGGAAGCTAGTTCAACAATTAATAGGAGTGGACACAAGAGTTCACCCAATGTCCTTCTCATACAGTGTTTAGTCTGTCAAGCCTGCTGGGCAATTCAATGGGATTTAAGAATACCTTCAAGTTCTTTCGCCTTTGACAAGGTTCTGTTCTTCACAAAGATGTTTACATTTGAGGAGAGAATGGCCCACAATTCACCTTGCTGGTATAGATAGTTATGCCTCTGGAATATAGACAAATGTGTATTTTAAACCAGCGTTTTTAATGCATATTTTGCAGTTAAGATCCCATAGAATCAGATAGATGTAGATGGAATCACAATCACCTTTTGGGGTAATGTTCAAGTGTTAGATTTATTTTATAGGCTTTTCCCTTTTATCTTCCTCATCCCTCTGTGTTGGTCTGTAGGACTGTCAGATGGAGCTGAACGACGAGGAGGGGCACCGCTGCTACCCGCTGGACGGCCACCTCCTCTGCCACGCCTGCCACCTGAAGCACATCGAGCCGGGCTGCGCCTCGCCCACCGCTGCCTCCTACCAGCACCAGTTTTAGTTTTAGGATCTAGTGCATGGTGCCACCAGGTGGCCCTCTGAACTAACTGCCAATAACCAACCACAACCAATCTGCCAAAAAAATCTGTCTATAATGGTTTGGATGATAATGTATGCCTTTACTGTACATCTCTGATGTAAATGTGGTCCCTTTAGGGTTAATTGTGCGATTGGTTGATTGATTGATTGATTGATTGAGTGTGTGCATGTGTGGGAGTGTGCTTGTAAATGAGATAGACCTGTTATTATTTTTTTATGAAAAAATATATTTCTCTATCGAAGACATTGTTTATTAGTTGTAAAGTGTTGAACTTTCATCTGACACAAATGTTAAAATACTCTGGAAATATTTTTTAAATATATATATATTTAAATAGCAATGCCAAAGCACAGTTGTATTTTAATGACTGATACCAAAACAATTAAGCATGGAATTATAACAATACAATTTATAGTCTCAATTAGGTGCATTGTGTGTAAATAAATATGCATTTCATGTGCTTGTGTAAATATCCTGATCTTCATTTTCCCCTTTGTGTGCCACCAATTTCAGTTGCTCAGTTTGAATCAATGTGTTTGTAGATGCTGATAGAGTAGAAATAGTTTGCATAGCTGAATAGAGCAATTGCCCAGTGTTGTTGTGTCTCTGTGTGTGGATTATGAAGGTGTGTTTCCATTACATGTTTTACTAGAAATACCTTCATTACTCATTTGAGCTAATATGCAGGTAGTGTCTAGAAAGTCTAAGTTAGCAATTTAATACACAAACTGTACATGGCCCTTTATTATTCCATGTCAGTGGGAATCATGTTGTATTAGTATTACATTTCTATTGTAAAATGAACCCTGGATGTTCTGTTCCCAACACTGATACTGGGCTAATATTCCTACTGTCCTCTGTCACACACCACTCATAGAATATACTTTCTATTAGATTATTAAACCAAATATGGCAGTTTTGTCTGGGTCAACAATGTTTCCAAAATCCCTGCACACAATTACCACCTAGGAAAATAGATAACTAGGTTTATTCTATTCCAATAAACCCCCGAATTCAATATCTATGAACAACCCCTGATAACCCATTTTGGTTTGTAGTGACAAAAAAAGTGATTAAGTTTCAGTAGGCTTAGTCTATCATATTTCATGATTTATTATATTTATCCTTGTTTGAAAAAAAAATCCCATGGTCATTAATCATATGTTCAAAGTATGTGACGTATGTGAAGTATTCCAGTCGTTTACTGTATTTAAAAATGATTTGAGAGATGTCCATATCAAATATTTAACAAAAATAAATGCATTTTAATAGGTTGTCAAATTGTCTGTCTCTTCTTCATTAACAAGTAGCCTGTATACAACAAAATCTTTTGCACAGCTGTGGAGGGTATATCTTTACACGGGTATTTAGGATAATCCAAATAAATGTAGGCCTAAAGGGGCAATCAGCAGTTGCAACGAAACACAAAGCGTTCCCCACCACTGTTTCAGTAAAACATGTAATCCCTCTCATATTCATAGACATATTCATAGACATAGACATAGACATAGCTATGGATGCAAAATTGGTTTTTATTAACTTTTACTTTGTTTTTAAAAACATTGAGTAAAACAAGCTTATATTTTTGGTTCTGATGGGGTACGACAGTTATATAAATTGATTGATTCCCATTGATTCTTGAAGAATATAAATTATATTCTTCAAGAATCACTGGGTACAGAGCATTAATGTATGGATATATCAACTGCTGATTGTCCCTTTGAGGCTATTAGGACACACAAAAACATATAGAATACAAAAAGTTTGATCAACCTTAATATGAGCAGTAACGTTAGACCAGACAGCGATGTTTTTTCAACAAACTCGCGGCAGGGCAAAATCAAATATGCAGTAGTCCCTAGGCGACGAAAAGTTCTGAATCGGAAGATCAGAGTCAGCCAAGAGTCGAACTCAATCAAACAAGTCATGATACCATCGAAACAAAGAATAATATCTTCCTTCATCATGACAACAAACAAGCTATAAATTCATCTTCGGAGAAAAAATATCAGAGAAGATCCGGAGAGAAAAAAGATACGAGCTAGCCAGGAGTCGAACCTAGAATCTTCTGATCCGTAGTCAGACGCGTTATCCATTGCGCCACTAGCCCGCTGAAAATGGTTCAGGGACTGTCACTTTATAAAGTTATCACGATCTGATTTGTAGAGTAGTAGTGCATTTACGAAACTGTAACTTTGATCAAATAATGTATTTGTGTGTGATACATAATAAGTTGCTGCCTATACTTTATCATAGTTTGCAAATGTGCTACGACGCTACATGTCTGACCCAGGACGCGAACTCCGGTCCAGCCATAATATACAATGTGCACGTTCATTGACACGTCACTAGGTCAGACCTCTAAAGATGGCGACCGCCTACGAGAAATTCAACCTGTAAGTCTTGAAAATATATATCGTTTTCAGTCTTTTATTTTCAGAAGCTAGCTAGTACAACTTTTCTGAAAACGTTGCCATATCTTGATGAGAGAAAATTGCCGTATGTATACGTCTAGAGCTAGCTAGCAGATGATAAACTAGTTAGCTAACGTTCAACAGCAATTACAGGCTGCAGTCATTCGTATGCGGGATTTGTTTCAGTTTACAGTATTGTAGCTAACGTTAGTTTACAGTCATGTCAAGGATGTGTCGTTGTGTTGTCCGTAACAGTACTTATTTAGCCATCTGCCTTTCGATTTAATTAAGTGGTAGAATTCAATCGATCTTGTTGATGAAACAGCTAGCTAAAAAAATAGTTAGCTTAGCTGTTAACGTTAGTTAGCCCATTGAGCCAGCTAGTGAGTAGCTAGTATGTGTGAGCTAGCTTGTGGCGACGTTAACCACTAACTAAGTTGAGCTTTTGCCAAATCAAGCCGATGTTTTCCCTTTGTCGTCACCATGGCGTCACCATGCCAAATGTTCGTCTACCAAGGGCACTGATTTTGTATCTCCCTCCTCTGTGCCCACTCTCCTCCCTATAGGCACACTACCCCAGAGAAGTTTTACATTGAGGCTTGCGATGACGGCTCCAATGATGCACTGTCCATTGACAGGGTGTCCACAGAAATGATCCTCACCGGTAGGCTGTGTTTGTGTGTGTTATATCATCATGGCATGATACTGTCTTATGCCGACCAAGTCCATTGTATATATTTTTTATTTAACTAAGAAAGTCCGTTAAGAACAGATTCTTCTTTTCGTTGATGGCCTACCAAAAGGCCTCCTGCGGGGAAGGGGCTGGGATTAAAAATAGGACAAAACGCATCACGACAAGAGATAAACGCAACACTACATAAAGAGAGACCTAAGACGACAACAATGCATGGCAGCAACACATGACAACACAGCATGGTAGCAACATGACAACGACATGGTAACAACATGGCAGCAGCACAAAACGGTACAAACATTGTTGGGCACAGACAACAGCACAAAGGGCAAGAAGGTTGAGACAACAATACACCACGCAAAGCAGCCACAACTGTCAGTAAGAGTGTCCATGATTGAGTCATGGAATGAAGAGATTGAGACAACTGTCCAGTTTGGGTGTTTGTTGCAGCTCGTTCCAGTCGCTAGCTGCAGTGAACTGAAAGATAAGCGAATGGTGGTTTGTGATCATAAAGGCAATGAAAGAATGATGTGGCTCAGTTGGTAGAGCACTGTGCAATGGCAGAGTTGTGGGTTTGATTCCCATGGGAGACCAGTACAAAAAAAGTATGAAAATGTCTGCACTCACTACTGTAAGTCACTCAAGATAAGCGTGTCTGCTAAAATGTTTTAAAAAATGATGATTATTTGTCTTTGTCTCTCTAGTGAGGAAAGACATTCCTCCCCATGCGGTCACCAGGCCAATATGTGGGATCATGGGAACTATCCGTCTGGTGGCAGGTAGGTTCAATCTTGCACTCTGTAAAATGATCCATTGAGAAGACTTTACCTGTGTACACACAAATGTTCTTAACAGGGTGAGTGTTTACTTTACCTGTGCCCCTCTGCCTACCCTCCCCAGGCACGTACCTCATCGTTGTCACAAAGAAGAAAAAGGTGGGTGACCTGTTGGGCCATGCTGTGTGGAAGGCTATGGACTTTGACGTTATCTCTTACAAGAAGACTGTGCTGCACCTGACAGACAACCAGGTAGGGAGGTGTGAGTTGGGGCCCCAGTGCCAGCCCACAACCACAATCACCCAAGCTCAACATGACAACATGTTAATGACGGTGGGTTGTTTTGTTGTGGATGCTGACCTGTCAAACCCTAGCCTGACCAATATGAATGCATTATATTGGACAGAGGATGCTCGGCATCTGTGCTGACATAGATGTCCTGTGTTGAATTGGCTATGGAGCTGGTCCATGGCAGACAGTGTGTCTGTAGACAGTCAAGTGTATGTGAAGGGCAAAGAGAAAGAGACCCCTTCTCACAGACAGAACAAGTACTGCATTCAGATGGTGTCATCATGTAGCTGTTACAAGAACACTCTGTTCTGTCCCCAAGTCTAGACAAGTGTTTCTCTATTAGTGAGCATCTCTATGTTGGCTTCTAGTTACAGTACTGGTGGAGGAGATGTTATTTATAGTATATAAGTTTAGATTCCTTGTATATATTATTTTAGGATAGTGGTCATCCAATACTTTCTAACCATCATTCCACCTAACTTCTATTTTGCTTTCCTTCTTCAACCTTCCTCCTGACCTCTCACCTTTGACCTCTGTGCTTTCCTTGGTCAACCTGCCACCTGACCTATCTTTGAATTCTGACCTCATCAGATGCAGGACAACAAAGCCTTCCTATCCATGATCAACAGTGTTCTGCTCACAGACGGCTTCTACTTTGCTACAGACTATGACCTGACCCACACTCTGCAGAGACTTGCCAACACAAGCCCTGAGTTCCAGGAGATGAGCCTGCTGGAAAGGGTGAGAGAACGAGGGGATATATATGTATGTGAGGGAGGAAAATAATGTAAGAACATGTTTCCATTTGGAGATACATTCATGAAAACACGAGTAATGTGTTTGTACTTTTGTCCTGTACATATGCAGACATTTCCTATGCAGGGCATGTGGAAACAAGTCGAATGGTATGATAAAGATGTGTTGTGTTCTTGCCCTTTTTTTTAGGCAGATCAGCGGTTTGTGTGGAATGGTCACCTGTTGAGAGAATTCATGCCACAGCCAGAGGTAAGGACAGAACTGATACATGTTAACCACTTGTGGTAAATATAGAATGAATATGCTCCAGTACAGATCTTATGATCTTTCTAAACTGCATTGTCTCTGTTCTTCTCTTGACAGCTGCACAGGTTTGCTTTCCCAGTTGTCCACGGCTGTATCCTTTCATGTTTGTTTTTTTGTTACAAACTCCAGATTAAGACTTTCTCCACTCTTCAATTCTCATAAACAGGAAGACCCTCATTACCACTTCCTGTGTAAGACAACAGATATTGCCCATGTGAGATATGTCATTCACAGGGCGGTTGTTTATAGTGACTGAACTGTTAAACAGCATTGTAGTTTAAACCCTGTAATCTGTAAATAGTGTGAAATCTACCCTCTGGGAACAGTTGCATGTGTGCACAACACACTAGATCACATGGTCATTTTCACGTTCATATTTTGCATGGGGTTTAGCGGTCTGAGTGACTGGATGTAAACCAGCTAGTGATTCCCCTATTTCTCTGGATTAGTCTTGTCATTCTTTTCCCCGAGAAAAACATAGACCATGTATATGGTCGGCAGGGTAGCCTAGTGATTAGAGCGTTGGACTAGCAACCAGAAGGTTGCAAATTCAAACCCCCGAGCTGACAAGGTACAAATCTGTCATTTTGCCCCTGAACAGGCAGTTAACCCACTGTTCCTAGGCCATCATTGAAAATAAGAATTTGTTCTTAACTGACTTACCTAGTTAAATAAAGCAAAATAAATATCAATAGAAGTGAACTTGCAGTTTGCTCCTTTAGCCACAAGGGGGAGCTAAAGATTCATATAGGTCGCATTATAATTGGGAAATTAGGGGTATTGTATTTACAGACAATGGAAAGTGAATCCATTGACATAATATGATGGAGCCCACTTTTCTAAACATCACAACACTCCAAAACATTTTCTGAAAAGGAGGTCAGAGAAAGGTTGAGTTCAGGAGGTAAAGTTAGGCTTTAAAGGTTAAGACCGTGTTACCCCTAACCATGTGTTGTCCAGTCATCATTATGAAGTCCTGCTGCATCAATGGGAAGATCTTTGACTGGAACGTCATCTCCAGACGGAGCTGCTTCAGGGCTGGAGTACGTTACTACGTCAGAGGTGACTGATTCCACATCCACCAGCACGTCTAACTGGAGCTTTCTGACTAGAGCAGGGCTGACGGACAATCTTTTCCACAGTGGACCGGTGTGGGTGCAGGGGGTTTTGTTCCAGCCAAACAGTACCAGTCAAATGTTTGGACACACCTACTCTTTAAAGGGGGTTTCCTTATTGTAGAATAATAGTGAAGACATCAAAACTATGAAATAACACATGGAATCATGTAGTAACCAAAAAAGTGTTAAAAAAATATAAAATATAATTTTGATTCTTAAAAGTAGCCACCCTTTGCCTTGATGACAGCTTTGCACACTCTTGGCATTCTCTCAACCAGCTTCATGAGGAATGCTTTTCCAAAATCTTGAAGGAGTGCCCACATGCTGAGCACCTGTTGGCTGCTTTTCCTTCACTCTGCGGTCTAAACCATCTCAATTGGGTTGAGGTCGGGTGATTGTGGAGGCCAGATCATCTGATGCAGCACTCCATCACTCTCTTTCTTGGTAAACGAGCTCTTACACAGCCTGGAGGTGTATTGGGTCATTGTCCTGTTAAAAATGAAAATGATAGTCCCACTTGGTGCAAACCAGATGGGATGGTGTGTCGCTGCAGAATGCTGTGGTAGCCATACTGGTTAAGTGTGACCTTGAATTCCAAATACAGTGCCTTGCGAAAGTATTCGGCCCCCTTGAACTTTCCGACCTTTTGCCACATTTCAGGCTTCAAACATAAAGATATAAAACTGTATTTTTTTGTGAAGAATCAACAACAAGTGGGACACAATCATGAAGTGGAACGACATTTATTGGATATTTCAAACTTTTTTAACAAATCAAAAACTGAAAAATTGGGCCTGCAAAATTATTATTATTCCCAATGTCAAACCACTTGGAGAACATTCCAAACATTGAAATTCAATGTAACCATGTTTGAACTTTTAGGAAATGTTCTGTTAAGGTAATGAAATACCAAGTATATACCCCCCCTTTTTTTTTTCTTCCTTCCTTAAATGTGCTGATAATTTTCATAGCAATGAACTATCCTGCACCATTTCCGGAAAGTTGTGGGAAGGTTTTTTGCAAAATAACCATAGGACAACCACACTCTCACCAAGCTCTAAGAAACATGGTTCTCAGAACGTTATATGCTTGCTGGGTCTTCAATCAATATATTGATTAGTGGAATCATGTGTTTTACAGCTGGGTTGAAACAAAACCCTGCAGACACACCAGCCCTTTGCAGATAATATTGGCCTGTCCACTTTATAGTTTTACTGTCAAACACTCTTCGTTCAGATGGATCATTACATAATGTCTATTTGGTCCATCAGGCATTGACTCAGAGGGTCATGCAGCTAACTTTGTGGAGACAGAGCAGATTGTCCAGTACAGCGGGGGCAAGGCCTCATTCGTACAGACCCGAGGCTCCATCCCCTTCTACTGGTCCCAAAGACCCAACCTCAAGTACAAACCAAAACCTCAGATCAGCAAAACCATTGACCATGTAAGCTACCTGTTACAATATTCCATTGTTTATTTCATGTTCAAACATGTTAATGTACAGTACAAGTCATTTAATTACAGTAGAGGTGTGATATTGAGGATTACTATACTGAGTCAAGTCTTTCCTACCTTTATTGTCCTGCTTTCACAGCTGGATGGCTTCCAAAGGCATTTTGACTCGCAGATCATCATTTATGGAAAGCAAGTGATTTTAAATCTGATTGACCAGAAAGGCTCAGAGAAGCAATTGGAACAGGCCTTTGACAAAATGGTGTCCAGCTTGGGCAACTGCATGGTCAAGTAAGGACTATAGCTTTTCCCCATCATTCATTCTGATCCCACTATGCCCGTCTTCTTCTAACGTCATTCATGTATTTATTTATTTTTTAGGGGTGAACATTCTGTCTAAAGCCATGGAACTCCAAATAACCCCTTACAGAAAATGATTTAATTGGATTTTACATAACTTTTCTCCCTGTACCGTGCACCTCTAGGTACATAGCGTTTGACTTCCACAAGGAATGCAGTCGGATGAGGTGGCATCGCCTGCAGATCTTAGTCGATATGGTGACAGAGATGCAGGACGAGTATGGGTAAGTATTTAGTCTGCATGGGGGGGGTGTTCATCTCTCTCTGTGGTTTGCTGATTTGTTTTGTGACAAATGTTATTGTAAATATTATAGAAATCAAATTGTTTGATTGGTTGGTCAGGTACTTCCTGGTTGATGTGGATGGGAACGTTCTGGTGCAACAGGAAGGGATGTTCCGCAGTAACTGCATGGACTGTTTGGACCGTACCAACGTCATCCAGAGTCTGCTGGCACGACGCTCACTGCAGTCACAGCTGGAGGTGGGAACCACCAACCAGACACGCCCACACTGACTAGACATGTCCATTTTTTATATATATATATATATCACACACACACTCCTACCACGTCCATCTAGACCACAGGTGTCAAACTCCTTCCACGGTGGGCCAAGTGGCAACAGGTTCTCTCCTTCCTTGTACTTGATTGATGAATTAAGGTCACTAACTAGTAATGAACTCTCCACACCTGGTTGTCTAGGTCTTAATTGCAAGGAAAAACACAAAACCAGCAGACACTAGGCCCTCCACGGAATGAGTTTGACATCCCTGATTTAAGCACTTCCACCACATCTAGACACACTATCTGTCTTTGACATAATGAGCAATGTCATGTTCCTCTCGGTTCCACCTCAGGAGTTTTACTGTTCATTAAAGGTGTAGACTTAGCCTCCCCTTTTACATTCTGTAAAAGCAATGGTAAAAATCTTAATGGCAAACCACATTTTATGAGGAGCTCGTCCATTTTGACCTAACAGACCTTTGACTTGACAAAGTCATGCGTTTCACAACTTCTTCGACTCACTTGACCCACATTTGCAAATGAGCAACAAACTGACAAAACAGAGACTGGAAATTCCAAACTTTATGTTGAAGGCCTTTGACTAAAGCTGCTGTCTCTGTGGACTTTGACTGTGGGCTGTTTTAGTTATCTGACCCTATTTGGGCTGTGAAAAGGTCAGGTCTCATCTCACCCAGGTACATTAAATACTTCAGGTACCATTGTGTTTTATTCAACTGTTTTAGCACTGTGGGTTAAATTGTCATTGAAACATGTATTAATAGTGTAGTAGTTAGGCTGCTGGTTGACCCACAGGGTGATGAAGGTGCAGTTGCATCAAGGTCTTTCGGGTAAACAACAGTGCTGAATCTGATGGCGACCATCTTGGTTCCTCCTTGCCCCCTGTAGTCAGGCCACTGCAGTATCTCACCACACATCTTTGTTTATCTGCAGCGACTGGGAGTTCTCCACATGGGCCAGAGGATTGAAGATCAGTCCGACTTCGAGAAGATCTACAAAAATGGTGATCCTCAGCTGAAATCTGCACACTTTCCTACCCCTCTGCCAGCACGAGCACAGCATTGTCTTCCTTATGAGATTATTCCAACACTACGGTTTGTTAACATGATTGAAATCCTCCCCTCTTTCCACTCACTAAATCTGTTTTCTTTCTTCCACCCCCCTTTTCCTCTCTCACACTTGCTCGCTGCAGCGTGGGCAGACAATGCCAATGCGTGTGCCAAGCAGTATGCTGGCACAGGGGCCTTGAAGACGGACTTCACAAGGTGAGAGAGAGGGGCTCACGTGTTTCTTGCTAATCTAGTGATTAGCAAACTAAGGCACAGGACTAGCTCTCTTCATGGATTCCAATAGAACTTGTCCATTTTAACAATGACAGAGAACTAGTTGTCTTTCTGCTGGCACAGTACCATCCCACTGTCAGTCACACCCCACATACCTATGAAGTTGGCCATGCATTATTGGCTATGAACTACATAAAAACATTGTACTGGTTTTGGTGATGAGTATTGAATGGACTGGTGCCCTTAGAACAGGGAGGAAGGAGTAGGATGTTTTGCTAGTGACCTTTGTTATCACCAGGAAGACAACTCTTGAGTAAGAGCGTGCTCAGGAAAGGGTGGAGGATGACGTGGATGAATATTTGTAGTGTGTGTGAGAGATTATGACAAGGATGACTGAGGATGACTGAAGAGTTGCTCATGTCTCAGAACAGGGAAGAGGACACAATGGGGGCTGGTGATGGATGGATGGAACTCCATGATCAGATACTACAAGAACAACTTCTCAGATGGCTTCAGACAGGTGTGTGTGTCTACTGTGCATGTGTGCCAGTTATTAGTCATGTTTTTGTAAATGTGACTAATAAAAAATGCTTGACTTGTGTGGTAACTGATAATTGAGACATCTCTCCTGATCATCAGGACTCTATTGATCTGTTCCTGGGTAACTATTCCATTGATGAGGCAGACATGACCACACCCCTGCATGAGACCAAAGACTGGAAGTTCCTCACGGTGAGATCTGATTGGCTAGGCCTGATCACTGCTATGTGTACTGATTGGCTACAATATGTGTTGGTTTCAGTCACAGGTGGTAGATTGAGATTTCGTTATCTTATTTAACTCCCATTTCCCCTCTCCCCCTTTAGTTGCCCATTATCATGGTTGTGGCATTCTCCATGTGTATCATCTGCCTCCTCATGGCTGGTAAGACCGCAGTGGACTCCCTTGTCAATTCTGCATTGAATCCTAATAGGGGCATGGACTTTGTTTGAAAATTCTAGTTACACCTGCACCAATCTCAAGTTAGGATTTGGTCCCATAAACACATTTTGCCGTACTTCGTTTTACAACACTTTCCACTGGTATTGACTAGGCAAGTATGTGCTATCAATGGGTACTTTTTCAGTACCTAGTTATTACCTGTAGTCACCCTGCGTGTCTCCCCCCCTCAGGTGACACGTGGACGGAGACCCTGGCGTATGTGCTGTTCTGGGGCACAGCTAGCTTCGTGACGGCCGGCGTCATCCTCTTCAACGGTCGGGAGTTTGTAGACGCGCCCAAGCTGGTCCAGAAGGAGAAGATGGACTGAATGTGTGCGTGTGGAAAGCAGCTACGCCCCACAGACTTCTCCTCTTCCTCTTCATCCCACTCTTCTTCATCATCGTACCCTCAGGATAAGCGGGCCTGGAGCCTGTACTGATTACTGAGCCAACGGCATGAGGAAGAGGAGGAGGAGGGTGGGGTGAGAGAAAGGCCAGGTGTATGATGTAGGGCTGTGAAGCATACAGGGACTCACTCTGCACTGGCCTGCTGCTGTCCACACCACTAGCACATTGTTTGGGCTGGGGAAGATCCCTAACCTTGTCCATAGACTGACTGTATAAGCTGAAAACTGTCTGATTTTATGATACGATACCCCACTACGGTAACATTGTTACCCCGCTGCACGGAATGCATATGGGCACTGCTGTTGTTGCCATAGCAACCTTGCCAAGGGAACTTCTTAAAAAAAATATCTTGCTTTTTTTGTTGACTTGTCACCTAGCTACATCATGTCATATTTGCTCTGTTAGTTGCCATATTGTTTCAGTGTCATTGCCCCTTAGTGGTCGATCTGAAGGTAGTGTCTTAGTGTGATAGCTGACCTATTGGGTGCCAGTGGCTGTCTGTCGGCCCAGCCCAAGCCATGATCCCAAAATTAGGTCACCAATAGTCATGGAGAGAATGTGCTAGCTGGTCAATTATTGGTGAGGGAATGTTCTAGCTGGCCAATAGGCAGGAAGAGAACGTGCTAGCTGGCCAGTGGTTGTTGAGAGAATGTTCTAGCTAGCCAATAGTTGGGGAGAGAATGGGCTGAACTGTTTCAATAGGGAACTTTAGTTATGGTGTCCCATCACCATTAATGCCATAACTGCCCATACTATTCTCGCTCACTGCACTTCTGAGTGCACAGAAACTAAGCGTTTCACATGAGGATTGCTCTGAGATGTGACGAGAGGGATGTTTGTCTGTGTGGTATGTCTGGCCGTCAAGTCTTCCCAGGTATGGAAAGCTTCGTGAAACAGCTGGAAAGACAAATCCTCATTAGTTTCTAACAACCAAAAGGTGTGAGAGAGCATCAAACTATATACTATAGTGAGTAGGATCTGTCTTTGACCAGTAGACTGAGGCCCAAACCTAGGCTAATAATGAAGCATGGATTTAATGGCCCAATGCAGCCATTTCTATCTCAATATCAAGTCATTTCTGGCTAACAATTAAGTAACTTACTGTTGTTGTTTTCAATTAAAATGGTTGTCTAGGATTGTCTGGGAATGGTTTTGGGGGAGGGGGAAACTGAACTAGCTGTTATTGGCAGAGATGTTTGGAAATCTTTGTTATTCATCTTTTAACTAATTTTTACCGTCTGGTGATGTCATCCCACCAAAACAGCCTGAAATTTCAGGCGGTCTTTTCAAATACTAAGAGCATTATAATTTTCACAGTATTATTTCCAACCTGGAAATGTACACTGCTCAAAAAAATAAAGGGAACACTAAAATAACACATCCTAGATCTGAATGAATGAAATATTCTCATTCGATACTTTTTTCTTTACATAATTGAATGTGCTGACAACAAAATCACACAAATCAATCAATGGAAATCAAATTTATCAACCCATGGAGGTCTGGATTTGGAGTGACACTCAAAATTAAAGTGGAAAACCACACTACAGGCTGATCCAACTTTGATGTAATGTCCTTAAAACAAGCCAAAATGAGGCTCAGTAGTGTGTGTGGCCTCCACGTGCCTGTATGACCTCCCTACAACGCCTGGGCATGCTCCTGGTGAGGTGGTGGATGGTCTCCCAGACCTGGACTAAAGCATCTGCCAATTCCTGGACAATCTGGTGCGACGTGGCGTTGGTGGATGGATTGAGACATGATGTCCCAGATGTGCTCAATTGGATTCAGGTCTGGGGAACGGGCGGGCCAGTCCATAGAATCAATGCCTTCCTATTGCAGGAACTGCTGACACACTCCAGCCACATGAGGTCTAGCATTGTCTTGCATTAGGAGGAACCCAGGTCCAACAGAACCAGAATATGGTCTCACAAGTGGTCTAAGGATCTCATCTCGGTACCTAATGGCAGTCAGGCTACCTCTGGCGAGCACATGGAGGGCTGTGCGGCCCCCCAAAGAAATGCCACTCCACACCATGACTGACCCACCGCCAAACCGGTCATGCTGGAGGATGTTGCAGGCAGCAGAACGTTCTCCACGGCGTCTCCAGACTCTGTCACGTGCTCAGGGCCCTCATACAACCCTCATGGAGTCTGTTTCTGACTGTTTGAGCAGGCACATGCACATTTGTGGCCTGCTGGAGGCCATTTTGCAGGGCTCTGGCAGTGCTCCTCCTTGTACAAAGGCGGAAGTAGCGGTCCTGCTGCTGGGTTGTTGCCCTCCTACGGCCTCCTTCACGTCTCCTGATGTACTGGCCTGTCTCCTGGTAGCACCTCCATGCTCTGGACACTACGCTGACAGACACAGCAAACCTTGCCACAGCTCGCATTGATGTGCCATCCTGGATGAGCTGCACTACCTGAGCCACTTGTGTGGGTTGTAGACTCTGTCTCATGCTACCACTAGAGTGAAAGCACCGCCAGCATTCAAGTGACCACAACATCAGCCAGGAAGCATAGGAACTGAGAAGAACCACTCCTTTATTGGGGGTGTCTTGCTAATTGCCTATAATTTCCACCTGTTGTCTATTCCATTTGCACAACAGCATGTGAAATTTATTGTGAATCAATGTTGCTTCCTCAGTGGACAGTTTGATTTCACAGAAGTGTGATTGACTTGGAGTTACATTGTGTTGTTTAAGTATTCCCCTTTTTTTTGAGCAGTGTATATAAAACACGGGAAAATCTAGTTTTTGATTGAACTGGGCATTTTGAACAAAGTCTCATGGGTCATTGGCGATTTGAAATGCCACGTGTCCTCTATGACGATTTCTAAGTGCTTTAGTGTGTCTCTGGATGGGAATGTGAACTGTTGCTCTCTCTTACACAATCTTTCTCTATATTATTTATCCTTTGATTATTGGCTGTTCTGTAGCACTAGCCCCAAGTCAAATTCTGATTCTTTATAAGAGATGGGGTGTTTAGTAGCAGGATTGGGTCCAATTCCATTTGAATTCAGTCAATTCAGGAATTAAGTTCCAATTCACAACATTCTCATTGAAAAGCATTGAGGTCATGTTTAATTGGAATGAGAATGTCAGTTTACCTCCTGAATTGAAATGAAATTGAGCCCAACCCTGGTGTATAGTGTACATAATCATTACAGGATCACACTTACCTTACCTGCTGATCTGAGAATGTTAAGAAAAAAGTATGTAATGTTTTTAATATTAAATTGATTATATTGCCGCTTATGTGTCTTTCCACTTCAACTGTAGTGGTGCAAAATGACAATGAGAGTATGTATGTCCTATAACTTTAAATGTAGTGGTCCAATAATACATTGGTGTATGGTTACTATGATAAAGCATAACCCAAGGTACACATCGGCTACCATGCCAATGGACAACAGTGCATTATCAGCTATAAGCCTATCAAATTCAAGAATCAGCCAGCATAGTGTCTCTTGCTGATCTGTGTTTTTAAACAGATGATTTAGGTGCCATGTAAGCCTAGATACAATTTAATGTAATGACAAAGCATTGTATGCTTGTAAGAATGATGCGCAAAATGATCAATACAAATGACTGTGATATTTAAGCTGAGTCGTGTTTGAGTGGTTTTACACATCTTTTTGGTTTGACTGCTTTACCAATGAAAATGGGTTGCTACTGTTGACTCAAGGCAGTATGAAGAAAACAAGCTGGACCACAGTTGTAATTGTTTTATAGGCCTATATTATTGTCACATGTTTTTGTTTCAGAGGATTTATTTTGGGGCAGTTATTTTCCAGGATATTCATTTGTTATCATTGTGTTTTTTTGTCACTTAAAACATTGTTGTGTTCAAGAATTGTGTAATAAATGTATCATCAGTCTTTCTGTTCCATTTCCTAATATTGTTCTATAAAAATGGTTATTTGACATGAAATGTAGCCCATTTATTGTCCATAGTGTTTTCTGGTTTAGTTAAGTTTTAAGTGACAATATGGAGCATACTATTGGTAAAGTAATAAGAAGCAATGTGCTTCCTTCCTTTAGGGGGTAGTTTAGCAAGTGTATTCTTTATTAGATAATGGTTAATCATTGTCCGGTTTCTTTTCCGAACTTTGATACACTATGTAAGGCTTTTATGTTCCTCATAACATCTAATAGGATCACTTCTCATCAGCATCCTTGATTCAATTGGCTATGCTGTTTTGCCTTTTTGAAGAGTAATGGTCATTCTACAGGGTTGAAGATATGACAGCCTATCAGCTTTATAACAAAACTCCTCATTATATCCATTGTCCTGGTGTCATACAGTCGGCCAACATCTCTCTCTATACATAATGTTTTCAATGAAATCCTCAAGAAGGAGATTAAGGAGTTGACATGCCAAGATCAGTCATGACGTGAGGGGGATTTTTGCATACAACAATGGATTTTGGAACTAGATGTTCATACTATAGTTTGAGGACGTGCATGTCCAGCCTGCTTTAGCTGTAATTCCTATCATCTATATTAAGGTTTGTTTTAGAGTGAACATTGTGGAAGAAATAACAATAGGATATTTCTGATTTTACATTTCTAAAAAGCTGTTTTCGCTTTGTCATTATGGGGTGATGTGTGCAGATTGATGAAGGAATTTTTTACATTTATTTAATCATTTTAGAATAATGCTGTAATGTAACAAAATGTGGAAAAGGGGAAGGGGTCTGAATCGTTTCTGAATGCACTGTAGACCAAGGTTAGTTTTAGAGCTAAAATGGTTTGGAAGAAATGGTTTTTGAGCCCTGTTTATAAATCAAATCAAATCAAATTTTATTTGTCACATACACATGGTTAGCAGATGTTAATGCGAGTGTAGCGAAATGCTTGTGCTTCTAGTTCCGACAATGCAGTAATAACCAACAAGTAATCTAACTAACAATTCCAAAACTAATTTCTTATACACAGTGTAAATGGATAAAGAATATGTACATAAAGATATATGAATGAGTGATGGTACAGAGCAGCATAGGCAAGATACAGTAGATGGTATCGAGTACAGTATATACATATGAGATGAGTATGTAAACAAAGTGGCATAGTTAAAGTGGCTAGTGATACATGTATTACATAAGGATGCAGTAGATGATATAGAGTACAGTATATACGTATACATATGAGATGAATAATGTAGGGTATGTAAACATTATATTAGGTAGCATTGTTTAAAGTGGCTAGTGATATATTTTACATCATTTCCCATCAATTCCCATTATTAAAGTGGCTGGAGTTGAGTCAGTGTGTTGGCAGCAGCCACTCAATGTTAGTGGTTGCTGTTTAACAGTCTGATGGCCTTGAGATAGAAGCTGTTTTTCAGTCTCTCGGTCCCAGCTTTGATGCACCTGTACTGACCTCGCCTTCTGGATGATAGCGGGGTGAACAGGCAGTGGCTCGGGTGGGTGTTGTCCTTGATGATCTTTCTTTATGGCCTTCCTGTAACATCGGGTGGTGTAGGTGTCCTGGAGGGCAGATAGTTTGCCCCCGGTGATGCGTTGTGCAGACCTCACTACCCTCTGGAGAACCTTACGGTTGTGGGCGGAGCAGTTGCCGTACCAGGCGGTGATACAGCCCGCCAGGATGCTCTCGATTGTGCATCTGTAGAAGTTTGTGAGGGCTTTTGGTGACAAGCCGAATTTCTTCAGCCTCCTGAGGTTGAAGAGGCGCTGCTGCGCCTTCTTCACGATGCTGTCTGTGTGAGTGGACCAATTCAGTTTGTCTGTGATGTGTATGCCGAGGAATTTAAAACTTACTACCCTCTCCACTACTGTAATCTGTAATCTGTCTTCACATGGTATTAAAATGTGTTTCTTATCCATCCACTGTCTGCACAATTTTTCATGGTCCCTCCCTGTATCCAAATATATGTATACTATTCTTTCATAAATGTTTTTATTTATTTTAAAACATACATTGATGTCATAAGTCAATGATTTTAGAGGGCGGGATAATGATTATTTAAGTGGTTTCTCTGTCCAGATCTGTCTACACTTGTAAAGATATCCAGACAATCCATGCCTGACTACCTCCAGAGGTGGTTAGGATCACAATGAGTCTTTTAATCATCTACACCTGTCTAAAAATGTGGGCACAATCAGAATATGGACAAGATCAGGACAAAGGACGCATTTTAGCATCAGGTAAGCTTTAAATGGGGCTTTGGAGCGGTGGCAATTCTAAAATCATTGATATCAGCTGTGTGGGTGATCTTAGCCTATATTAATGATCACCTCACTGTAATATGGCGGTCAATAAGGGTTGCAGTTGGCCCAATCTCTAAGATTGTGACTGTATATGCCTGTTCTTGTCTAACCCCACACACACGTCCGTTGAGCCCTACCCAGGTCAGGGCCTATCAGGGACACCAGGTGCCATAGACCTACACAGAATGCAAAGATCCAAAAAAACAGAAAGGTCCAATGAAATTATGCTTTAGGTGAATAAATATGACTCAGTTCTGTCAATAGGGCTGAAGGTTCCAACAGAATCAACTACAGTATATTCACAACTGCCCTTAATGAGTATATCATTATTCAAAACGATTTTCTTGACAGTTCTTCCCTAGGTGGCATAGTGCTGCAAAGCAGCACCCACCCGTACTAGTGCTGGCACACACAACAGAAAGTACTTGAATTTTTGAACAAAATGTGTATACTTTAGTTTGTAGGACAGCAAGAGCAGTACAGACTGCTTTTGCTGTTATTCTCACCATTTGTGATGCCTTGAGGCACAGTATGTCAGTATGTTGATTTTACTAGATTTTATTAGGATCCACATTAGCTGACGCCATGATGACAGCTAGTCTACTTGGGGTCTGACACATACCGAAAAAGACATTACAGACGTTACAAAAACATTGACAAGTAGACATTTAAAATACCTGAAAGGTAACGTTTAACAGTCAATTATATTCAGTGGTCAGTATCCAGTCATATGGTCAATCTCATTAGATTCATTTTTTTTTCTTAAATATTAATCTACTTTTCTCCTGGGAAATGTCAACCAACTATCACAAAGTATTTTTGAAATACACAGGACAGTTTTTTTTAAATGGTGTCCAGCACACACTTTTCTATTCAGTGCATTTCAGTCACAGAAAAAGACAGTATGTTTTATTTTTTCATGTGACGAATACACATTTGGAGTAAGTAATTTGCATCTATTTCATAATAATCTGTAATAGTGTGTGGCAGAGTCAATAGTGTGATTGCGGCTCTCGTTACTGCATGTTGACATTCCTAAATCTACAGGAATAGATATACCAGCCACCCCACCCCTCCTTATCCAAACTGTGATGAAAGCTGTGATAAACAGACAGAGACACAGACGCCCTCGCTGTAACGTTAACAGAACGCCTGTGTAAAGTTACTGGAGTACTAGCGAGCTCACAGTGTCATTTGCTCCCGCCTGCCGAGCACCTGCCCTTGCCGTAACGTTAACAGAACTGCTGGATAGCAGTGTTCGGCAGGCGGGGGTTCTACACCCGTTGCTACTGGTGTCGCTCCCGCTGTGTATGTTAAAACGGCCAACTGTAGCCATCTGAGCGGTTGGCTTCTGAGCCCTCACCCGTTGATTCTACTTTAGTCTGACCCACTACAGGCGGTCCGGCAAGAACCAGGCAGATTTGTCTGCATCCAGAGTTTTATTCTCTTAGTCACCACCTCACAGTTGCACACACACACAGATTTGCATCAGAAGTGATTTTTGTGGTTTCTATAGAAGAATATAACTAAACATACATATTGGGGCTCCTGAATGGTGCAGTGGTCTAAGGCATCTCAGTGCTAGAGGCGCCACTACTTACCCTGGTTCAATTCCAGGCTGTATCACAACCGGTCGTTTCATAGGGTGGTGCGCAATTGGCTCAGCATGGTTAGGGTTTGGTCGGGTAGGTCGTCATTGTAAATAAGAATTTGTTCTTAACTGACTTGCCTGGTTTAATAAATACAAATATTTTGGTACTGCAAACTACACAATGCAATACTTACATAGCCCAATAAATAGCATGGCATTACAACACAACACATCAGAGATATTCACACATTCAATTATCTTTAAGGTCCCTCAGTCGTGCAATGAATTTCAAACACACATTCCCTCACAAAGAAGTGCACCTATTGGTAGATTAGTTTTTTAAAAACAGACATTGAATGTCCTTTTGAGCATGGGGAAGTTATTTACACTTTGAATGGTGTATCAATACACCCAGTCACTACAAAGATACAGGCGTCCTTCCTAACTCAGTTGCCATAGAGGAAGGAAACCGCTCAGTGATTTCACCATGAGGCAAATGGTGACTTTAGAACAGTTACAGAGTGTATCACTTTACTGCAGTCAAATAACCTAGTGGCCTCACGGGGAGAATGTTCTTCATATTTTTCATAATTTCATAATGAATAAACTGTTTTTTGTCAGAAAATCCAGTGTTTCCATGTCAAATTGTTTTGTCTTACTTCAGTCTTCTGTGATGTATTCAAAGTGTAATATTGGGATGCAAACTCAACATTTATTACATGTCAACTCTATATCGGACATGGTATAGGTGTTAACATAACATAACATGTGTGAGATGTATACTTTTGTTTCAAAATAGATTGTTTAAGACTACTAAGGAACTCTGTGTGACCCTGGTTTAGCCCACTGTAGTAAAAGGTTAATGGCTGTGATTCGAGAAAACTACAATACTAACCTAATTGACAGAGTAAAAAGATATTCCAAAACATGCATCCTGTTTGCAATAAGGCACTAAAATAAAACTGCCCAAAATTGTGCAAATAAATTTGCTTCATGTCCTGAATACAAAGCGTTATGTGAATCTGGTGAATAACTGGCTTAGAGCGGTGGTAGTCAGGAGAGTAGTGACGGTATTGGTGCTCCTGCTGCGGTGACAAACTCCTCTTCAGGGTACCTCAACATCACAACTATAGATCTCATGGTGAGGCACAAACTCCTCTTCAGGGTACTCCTTAACATCTAGCATCAGCTTTCTCAGGTGTTAGAATCTGTCTCGAAGAACCATGTAAAAACGGCTAGCTGAAGCTGTCTGAGCGGTTGGCTTCTGAGTCCTTATCTGCTAGTGACTTAAGCTGACTCTGTTTTGATCTGACCCACTACAGGTAGTCCGACAAGAACCAAGCAGTTGTGTCCATATCCAGAGTTTTATTCTCTTAGTCACCACACACACGCACACAAAAAAAGTAATTTATGTGGTTTAGAATAGAAATAAATATGCATATTAACATGGTACTGCAAGCTACACAATTGGATCTTTACATAGCCCAATAAACAGTATGGAGTTACAACATAACACAGCAGAGATATTCACACAGACTCGTCTCAACAGAGAGTGAGGATAATTACTGATCTGCCTGACAGTCAAGGTTTATGGCCCTGTCTGTCCGGACAGCTAGTGATTTTATGACTTTTCACCCTGGAGGAACCTGGGCTTGTTTTCATGTATGCAGCATTTCTATGTCAGTGAGATGTGTTTCACACATAATTGCCAAGGAGGAAGGCAGGTTTGGGTTATCATTTGACGGCTTCCGGTGTATTGATGGGGGGGTGAGATTTAAAAATAAATCTAATCCTGTTTTGTGGCATTTCGCAAAGACTGTGTATTATATTCATTGCGCTATACGTTTGTGTGTGTATAGATATGGTTGTTCTTGTTCCATAAAGCCATTGGATGTCTTGCAGCGATGCTCCTAACAGTGGATTAATTGCTAAAGATTCAAGCTGACAACTTTTTTTCAGTCTCTGAAAGACTACACTGGTGTGGGACTGGTGTTTTGTGCTCTGACACTGTCTCTCCCCCAAGGAGGGATTTTTTGAAAGGGAGACGGACACTAAAGACACAATCCTTTGGGAAAAACTGAAAGAACTGACAAGACCGCAATGGCTTCAGGTGATTCCTCTCATCAACACGAATTCGACGATGGAGCATTTTTTTATTATCTACATTTTTATTATCTACATGGAAACATTCAAGCATACATGTTTCAACCGAAAGTATTGTGAAGAGAATTCAAAACGAAGAGTTGGGTTTAGCTAGAAGCTTGGCTACAGCTGACGCCAGCACCAACAGGGCAGATGACAAATCTGCTAGGAACATAATCATTTCACTACACCCACAATAATATCTGCTAAATATGTGTATGTGACCAATAAAATTTGATTTGATTTGAAATACGGTGGCTAGCTAAGTAAGTTATTTTTCCCGCAAGCCACCAAGCTAGCTAACTTTCATTTACAGTGCATTCGGAAAGTATTCACACCCCGTCACTTTTTCCACATTTTGTTACGTTACAGCCTTATTCTAAAATGGATTAAATAGTTTTTTCCCCCTCATCAATGTACACACAATACCCTATAATGACAAAGCAAAAACTGTTTTTTGAAAATGTTAGCAAATGTATATATTTTTTAAATTTAAATATCATATATATATATACATATTTTTTTTTCACCTTTATTTAACCAGGTAGGCAAGTTGAGAACAAGTTCTCATTTACAATTGCGACCTGGCCAGGATAAAGCAAAGCAGTTCGACACATACAACGACACAGAGTTACACATGGAATAAACAAAACATACCGTCAATAATACAGTATAAAAAAGTCTATATACGATGTGAGCAAATGAGGTGAGATATGGGAGGTAAAGGCAAAAAAAGGCCATGGTGGCAAAGTAAATACAATATAGCAAGTAAAACACTGGAATGGTAGATTTGCAATGGAAGAAAGTGCAAAGTAGAAATAAAAATAATGGGGTGCAAAGGAGCAAAATAAACAAATTAATTAAATACAGTAGGGAAAGAGGTAGTTGTTTGGGCTAAAATATAGGTGGGCTATGTACAGGTGCAGTAATCTGTGAGCTGCTCTGACAGTTGGTGCTTAAAGCTAGTGAGGGAGATAAGTGTTTCCAGTTTCAGTGCTTTTTGTAGTTCGTTCCAGTCATTGGCAGCAGAGAACTGGAAGGAGAGGCGACCAAAGAAAGAATTGGTTTTGGGGGTGACTAGAGAGATATACCTGCTGGAGTGTGTGCTACAGGTGGGAGATGCTATGGTGACCAGACCGCTGAGATAAGGGGGGACTTTACCTAGCAGAGTCTTGTAGATGACATGGAGCCAGTGGGTTTGGCGACGAGTATGAAGCGAGGGCCAGCCAACGAGAGCGTACAGGTCGCAATGGTGGGTAGTATATGGGGCTTTGGTGACAAAACGGATTGCACTGTGATAGACTGCATCCAATTTGTTGAGTAGGGTATTGGAGGCTATTTTGTAAATGACATCGCCAAAGTCGAGGATTGGTAGGATGGTCAGTTTTACAAGGGTATGTTTGGCAGCATGAGTGAAGGATGCTTTGTTGCAAAATAGGAAGCCAATTCTAGATTTAACTTTGGATTGGAGATATTTGATATGGGTCTGGAAGGAGAGTTTACAGTCTAACCAGACACCTAAGTATTTGTAGTTGTCCACGCATTCTAAGTCAGAGCCGTTCAGAGTAGTGATGTTGGACATGCGGGCAGGTGCGGGTAGCGATCGGTTGAAGAGCATGCATTTAGTTTTACTTTAAGAGCAATTGGAGGCCACGGAAGGAGAGTTGTATGGCATTGAAGCTTGCCTGGAGAGTTGTTAACACAGTGTCCAAAGAATGGTCAGAAGTATACAGAATGGTGTCGTCTGCGTAGAGGTGGATCAGAGACTCACCAGCAGCAAGAGCGACCTCATTGATGTATACAGAGAAGAGAGTCGGTCCAAGAATTGAACCCTGTGGCACCCCCATAGAGACTGCCAGAGGTCCGGACAGCAGACCCTCCGATTTGACACACTGAACTCTATCAGAGAAGTAGTTGGTGAACCAGGCGAGGCAATCATTTGAGAAACCAAGGCTGTCGAGTCTGCCGATGAGGATGTGGTGATTGACAGAATCGAAAGCCTTGGCCAGATCAATGAACACGGCTGCACAGTAATGTTTCTTATCGATGGCGGTTAAGATATCGTTTAGGACCTTGAGCGTGGCTGAGGTGCACCCATGACCAGCTCTGAAACCAGATTGCATAGCAGAGAAGGTATGGTGAGATTCGAAATGGTTGGTAATCTGTTTGTTGACTTGGCTTTCGAAGACCTTAGAAAGGCATGGTAGGATAGATATAGGTCTGTAGCAGTTTGGGTCAAGAGTGTCCCCCCTTTGAAGAGGGGGATGACCGCAGCTGCTTTACAATCTTTGGGAATCTCAGACGACACGAAAGAGAGGTTGAACAGGCTAGTAATAGGGGTGGCAACAATTTCGGCAGATAATTTTAGAAAGAAAGGGTCCAGATTGTCTAGCCCGGCTGATTTGTAGGGGTCCAGATTTTGCAGCTCTTTCAGAACATCAGCTGAACGGATTTGGGAGAAGGAGAAATGGGGAAGGCTTGGGCGAGTTGCTGTGGGGGTGCAGTGCTGTTGACCGGGGTAGGAGTAGCCAGGTGGAAAGCATGGCCAGCCGTAGAAAAATGCTTATTGAAATTCTCAATTATGGTGGATTTATCAGTGGTGACAGTGTTTCCTATCTTCAGTGCAGTGGGCAGCTGGGAGGAGGTGTTCTTATTCTCCATGGACTTTACAGTGTCCCAGAACTTTTTTGAGTTAGTGTTGCAGGAAGCAAATTTCTGCTTGAAAAATCTAGCCTTGGCTTTTCTAACTGCCTGTGTATAATGGTTTCTAGCTTCCCTGAACAGCTGCATATCACGGGGGCTGTTCGATGCTAATGCAGAACACCATAGGATGTTTTTGTGTTGGTTAAGGGCAATCAGGTCTGGGGAGAACCAAGGGCTATATCTATTCCTGGTTCTAAATTTCTTGAATGGGGCATGTTTATTTAAGATGGTTAGGAAGGCATTTAAAAAAAATATCCAGGCATCCTCTACTGACGGGATGAGATCAATATCCTTCCAGGATACCCCGGCCAGGTCGATTAGAAAGGCCTGCTCGCTGAAGTGTTTCAGGGAGCGTTTTACAGTGATGAGTGGAGGTCGTTTGACCGCTGAACCATTACGGATGCAGGCAATGAGGCAGTGATCGCTGAGATCTTGGTTGAAGACAGCAGAGGTGTATTTAGAGGGCAAGTTGGTTAGGATGATATCTATGAGGCTGCCCTGTTTAAGGCTTTGGGGAGGTACCTGGTAGATTCATTGATAATTTGTGTGAGATTGAGGGCATCAAGTTTAGATTGTAGGATGGCTGGGGTGTTAAGGGCAACCCCCTTGGATTGGGCCATGGCGGAGATCTTTGTGGGCTATACTCAGCCTTGTCTCAGGATGGTAAGTTGGTGGTTGAAGATATTCCTCTAGTGGTGTGGGGGCTGTGCTTTGGCAAAGTGGGTGGGGTTATATCCTTCCTGTTTGGACCTGTCCGGGGTGTCCTCGGATGGGACCACAGTGTCTTCTGACCCCTCCTGTCTCAGCCTCCAGTATTTATGCTGCAGTAGTTTATGTGTCGGGGGGCTGGGTCAGTTTGTTATATCTGGAGTACATCTCCTGTCCAATTCGATGCTGCTGCTCCAGTTTCAACTGTTCTGCCTTATTATTATTCGACCATGCTGGTCATTTATGAACATTTGAACATCTTGGCCATGTTCTGTTATAATCTCCACCCGGCACAGCCAGAAGAGGACTGGCCACCCCACATAGCCTGGTTCCTCTCTAGGTTTCTTCCTAGGTTTTGGCCTTTCTAGGGAGTTTTTCCTAACCACCGTGCTTCTACACCTGCATTGCTTGCTGTTTGGGGTTTTAGGCTGGGTTTCTGTACAGCACTTTGAGATATCAGCTGATGTACGAAGGGCTATATTAATAAATTTGATTTGATTTGATTAAGCATGTTCCAGTTTAGGTCGCCTAGCAGCCCGAGCTCTGAAGATAGATGGGGGGCAATCAGTTCACATATGGTGTCCAGAGCACAGCTGGGGACAGAGAGTGGTCTATAGCAGACTGCAACGGTGAGAGACTTGTTTTTAGAGAGGTGGATTTTTAAAAGTAGAAGTTCAAATCGTACAAACAAAGTACGATATACAAAGTATTCATACCCTTTACATTTTTGAAGCACCTTTGGCAGCAATTCCAGCCTTCAGTCTCCTTGGGTATGACGCTACAAGCTTGGCACACATGTATTTTGGTCCGCTTCTCATTCGACAGACGAGAACCGTTACAATGAGCAGTATTGCTGGAGGGCCATGTCAAGATGAGCCTGCAGGAAGGGTACCACATGAGGGAGGAGGTCCCTGTAACGCACAGCGTTGAGATTTCCTGCAATGACAACAAGCTCAGTCCGATGAGGCCATGATGGATCCTCCACCTCCAAATCGATCCTGCTCCAGAGTACAGGCCTCGGTGTAACGCTCATTCCTTCTACAATAAACGTGAATCCGACCATCACCCCTGGTAAGACAAAGCCGTGACTCGTCAGTGAAGAGCACTTTTTGTCAGTCCTGTTTGGTCCAGCGACGGTGGGTTTGTGCGTTGTTGCCGATGATGTCTTATGAGGACCTACCTTACAACAGGCCTACAAGCCCTCTATCCAGCCTCTCTCAGCCTATTGCAGACAGTCTGAGCACTGTTGGAGGGATTGTGCGTTCCTGGTGTAACTTGGGCAGTTGTTGTTGCCATCCTGTACCTGTCCCGCAGGTGTGATGTTCGGATGTACCGATCCTGTACAGGTGTTACGCGTGGTCTGAAACTGTGAGGATGATCAGCTGTCCGTCCTGTCTCTCTTTAGCGCTGTCTTAGGCGTCTCACAGTACGGACATTGCAATTTATTGGCCACATCTGTAGTCCTCATGCCTCCTTGTAGCATGCCTAAGGCACATTTATGCAGATGAGCAGGGACCCTGGGCATCTTTCTTTTGGTGTTTTTCAGAGTCAGTTGAAAGGCCTCTTTAGTGTTCTAAGTTTTCATAACTGTGACCTTAATTGGCTACCGTCTGTAAGCTGTTAGTGTCTTAACAACCGCTCCACAGGTGCATGTTCATTAATTGTTTATGATTCATTGAACAAGCATGGGAAACAGTGTTTAAACCCTTTACAATGAAGATTTGTATTTGTATTTTTATGAATTCTTTGAAAGACAGGCTCCTGAAAAAGGGATGTTTCTTGTTTTGCTGGGTTTAGTTGTACTAGGGGTGTTGAATAAGTCCAAAAAGAAAACTATTGGTGGATGTGATTGGCCAGTTGGTATACAATTATGTTAAAAATCAAATTTATTCAGGTAACATTAACTTTAATTAAGGGCTTGATTTAATCCATAATGCTGAAGTTCAGCTCCATTGTGCTATTGAAATTCTTCAGCGCTACTTATTGAATCGAGCCGAAATAAATAAATATCTTATTGGACCATATTCAGCAAAAAAAAATGTTTAGCATACTCAGCTATTCCTCTGAATCTGCAGCCAATATGAAACTTGTATGATATGTCTGGAGCATGTCCTCACTCACTTCACACCTTCCAGTGATGTGAAGAATCAATATTTGAGGAGGAAGAGAGACAGGGAGCTACACAAAGGGAAAGTTAAGTGCATGTCAGTCAGCACTCCAGTACATTTCCATAGCGTGTGTCAGTACATTTCCATAGCTTGTGTCAGTACATTTCCATAGCTTGTGTCAGTACATTTCCATAGCTTGTGTCAGTACATTTCCATAGCTTGTGTCAGTACATTTCCATAGCGTGCGTCAGTACATTTCCATAGCGTGTGCCAGTACATTTCCATAGGGGTGTGCCAGTACATTTCCATAGCGTGTCAGTACATTTCCATAGCGTGCGTCAGTACATTTCCATAGCGTGCGTCAGTACATTTCCATAGCGTGCGCCAGTACATTTCCATAGCGTGCGTCAGTACATTTCCATAGCGTGCGTCAGTACATTTCTGATATTGCAGAGTCACAGTGTTGACACTTCATAACAAAATAGTACTAAATGCTTTTAATTCCATACAGATCTTGAAAAAGACTACAGATATTGCAAATATAACTAGTCTATCTCATATACACAAAATGAATTTCTACTGAAAAGGTGGACCTTGGTCATTCTATTGGAAGTATGGAACTATTACTGGCTATTGCGATTTGGGAGAAAACACTTTCCTGTTTATATTACCCTTTGGTTTGCTCCACAAAAAGAGTGACATTTGGGTAGTGTTATTCTGTAAAAAAAAACATATTTTATATTATCATTCTGTCAGAAGGAGCAAACGTTTCAATTCATAAAAAACATGTTTTTCCCAATCAAGAGGTCAAATTAAGAAAAAATGGCAATTAAAGTAACAGGGTTGACCGTAACAGGATGGACAATTTTATCTTAAATCAGCTATAACCCCCTACAAGCTTAACAAAACAAAACATGTTAAAACATTTCTAGCCCATGTATGGGTAGCAGGCATGAAGTGTTATGCTCAACGCTAATTTTTTAATTTTTTTTTATTTTTTTAACCTTTATTTAGCTAGACAAGTCAGAACAAATTCTTATTTACAATGACAGCCTACACCAGCCAAAGTCAGATGATGCTGGGCCAATTGTGCACTGCCCTATGAGACTCCCAGTTATGGCTGTTTGTGACACAGCCTGGATTTGAAACAGGGTGTCTGTAGTGACACTTCTAGAACTGAGATACAGTGTCTTAGACCACTACACCACTCGGGACTGCTGTGCCACTCGGGAGCATGCTCCCTGTTCAGTATTTCTTTAAAAATATATAATTTAATAGAAATACTTTCAGCATATTAAAATGTGTCTAGTTTACATAACAGGGTTGACCTTAAAATGTGAGACAAATGTAAATTAATCACTAATGCAAGAAAATATCTCAGGCTTTACAGTGACATGGGAGGGACATTTTGGGGTTGTGTGTTAAAATCTTCAGAGAAGTCAGAAAAACATGATGTGGGCCATTTCAAAATGACAATTTTTGGCACTTTAGTGAGAATTTATTCATATATAAAAATAGGATATATTACATTTTCCATGTAGTTTGTATTAAAGGGCACTTCATTTAATGTAGCAGGCTTTAAAATGTCTACTTGAAATATCAAAAATATTTGTAGAATGACCCTGTTATATTCAGCCTTAAACCTCAGCTCACTAGGCTGAAGACAAGACTACATTCCAGTCTTTGACAGAGGAAAAAAAGTGCTTAACTTCAGACAAACACGCTATTTCATGCAGGTGGTTCTCAGATGGCCCATACTATACTGGACCTAAATATAAACGCAACATGTAAAGTGTTGGTCCCACGTTTCATGAGCTGAAATAAACGATCCCAGATATTTTCCACATGCAAAAAAAAAGCTTATTTCTCTCGAATGTGCTCAAATGTGTTTACATCACTGTTAGTGAGAATTTCTCCTTTGCCAATATAATCCATCCACCTGACAGTTCTGGCATATCAATAAGCTGATTAAACAGCATGATCCTTACACAGTTGGACCTTTTGCTGGGGACAATAAAAAGCCACTTTAAAATGTGCAGTTTTGTCTCACAACACAATGTCACAGATGTCTCAAGTTTTGAGGGAGCATGCAATTGGTATGCTCACTGCAGGAATGTCCACCACAGCTGTTGCCAGAGAATGTAATGTCCATTTATCTACCATAAGCCGCATCCAACGTCATTTTATAGAATTTGGCAGTAGGTCCAATGAGCCTCACAACCGCAGGCCACGTGTAACCACGCTAGTCAGGACCTCCACATCCGGCCTCTTCACTTGCGGGATTGTCTGAGGCAATGCTGAGGAGAATTTCTGTCTGTAATAAAGCCCTTTTGTGGGGAAAAACTCATTCTGATTGGCTGGGCCTGGCTCCCCAGTAGTGGGCCTATACCCTCCCAGGCTCACCCATGGCTGTGTCCTTGCCCAGTCATATGTCATATGAAGTACATAGATTAGGGCCTAATTTATTTATTTCCTTATATGAACTGTAACTCGGTAAAATCTTTGAAATTGTTGCATGTTGCGTTTATATTTTTGTTCACTATAGTTCTGTGGTCTATACATCCAATGGTATTATAAAGTACAAAGCTTGTCAAACCAAGCACTTAAAAAATCCAGATTTCACGCCATTGAAATGTGTCATCCTTGTTGGATACTAGCTTGTAGGACTGAATGACATGCCTGGTTTGCAACAGGCTGGCTGCTGTATGTGTAACTTGTTCAGTCATACCAATGGTTAAAATGTCTTCATGTCTTAAATAATTTCACCATAGAAAATACTACTTATAAAATATGAACACATCACACATATGAACAGTTAAAATAATAATTGTTCACACCAATACTTGGTTCACACTAACACCAACCTGTACTCAACATAATAAACACCTACCCGACCACTCGGAGGCCTCTGCATGGTCCTAAAGCACACAGTTCCCTCATTTTGTATCACATTCCAATGACAAAACCGGCAGGGGACAAAAATGCAATTTCAGATTATGGGGGGGCATGTCACCCCGTCCCCAGTGAAAGTTGCGCCCTTGTTATTGTTTCAAATTGTTCACATTAAAAATGCTCACAGTATTACAAGATGTTTGGCAATTATTTCTGTGCAAACCCATACATTTGACTGTAAAAAGAGTAGGCCTACATTGTGTTTTTGTTTGTGAATATGCACAGCACATTGGTGCATAGCCATTGGGCTGTATCCTAAGTCCAGTTGATATGGATTCTATAACAGCAGTGCAACACTACAGTACTTTCTATTTAGAAGAGCACAGATACTTTCACGCATTCAGGAGGTGAAACGTTCTGGGAATGTTGCAGAAAGAAATGCTTCCTATAGAGCTGACATGATTTCCAATTCCATTAGACAGAAAATATTGTATGTTCTACAAAATATATATGTATCTGAACATTCTGTTACATTGCACCCTACTGAGTACGATCCTGGTTAGAAGTCACTAATGGGGAATTGACAACAAAGCCCATAGGTATAGATATGGTCTTGGTCCTGGTCATAGAGATTTGTTCGTTATATGTGAAATTATCAGTATGTTTGCAAACATACAGCTATTGCTACAAGTTGTTCTTGGTCATTTGACACCAGTCAGACTGTATTCAGTCATAACCGAGTCAGACAAAGGTCTGCCTTGTACATCCAGGCACTCAACATATCTCACAACTCATTGAGTAATCTACAGAATAGCTACAGTAAACCAATGGGATACAACATACTTCACCATAATGACATTTAAGGGAAAAATATCTTAAACATTTTGTGGCGCTTTAAATAAAGAGGGTTGACACACTGTGTCTCAAAAATCTGTGACTGATAGCTAACATTAAAGGTCCAATGCAGCCATTTTTATCTCAATATCAAATAATTGATGGGTTACAATTAAGTACCTTACTGTGATTGTTTTAATTTAAAATGGTCAAAAATAAACGAAAATAGCTACTTAGCAAAGAGCAATTTCTCAGGCAAGAATTTTGCTAGGACTGTCTTGGAGTGATCTGAGTGGGGAGGAGAAAACAGAAAACTAAGCTGTTATATGCAGAGGTTTGGATCTCTCTTTCTTATTGGTCTATTAACTAATTTACCACGCTCCATCCCACCAAACAGCTCTTACACTAAAAGGGGATTATAATAATTTTCCCAATATCACAGTATTATTCCAACCTCATAGCCTAGAAATATGTATAAAACTCAGGAAATCACGTTTTTTACTGCACTGGGCCTTTAAACAATGCAATAAACCATTGACAAGAGTATTTGTTCGTTCTTCACTTCTGAAATATTTTGGACGTAGTTCTAAGCCCTGCTCAGAACCACAGCTACAAAATACAAAAGTTAATATCACCCAGTAAATGTTAGTTGTCAAAGGACGACTAGGCCTAATACTAGATACAAATCTGGCGGTCTGTCCACTAGCAGCACAGTGACAGAGCCAGCCTGCCCCGGGGGGAGAAAGAGGGCCTTTGGTTTGTGGTGTGGCATGAACCACTGCACCAGGAGAGTGAGGTACTGTTCTGTTAAGACAGCCATGATACGTAAGGTAGGCTGTCGATCCTATAACTAGCGGGTCCAGTCAGTCTCAGAGCCGTAATGTAGCAGATCTGCCTTGTGTCACTCTGTCTGTCAACCAATACGTCGGTCTTTACGCTGACACAGTGCTGACAGTGCGCTCTCTCTTCCCACTGGCCAGGTTCCTCTTCTTACAGTAGGTGTAGAGGGCCGTCAAAGGGATACAGCAGACAGAGGAGGCTAGGAGGAGGCCGATGAAGGCTTGGGCGTAGGGAGGATACTCCGTCACCACAGACTTCCCCTGGAGGAGAGGGAAGACAACAGGACAGGCAGAGATCAACATTGTATCTGGGTGCATGAATAAAACCCGAAGCATCGTATTCTGTTACAGTACTTTTCTTTCATTCGTGTATGACTGGTACAATCAAATCCCCCTTTGGGGATTAATAAAGTAATACCTTATCTTACCAGTTTTTTGGTCCAAGTGCTTGTTAGTGTAATGACAGGGTTATTGATAAGATGTTGGAGACAAAAAGAGAGGCCTTACCAGTTCTTTGTTCCAGGCCTGGTATGTGGGCGTTCCTCCCTGGATGTAGTTGACGATGTAGAAGATGAACAGGGCAATGAGGAGGATGGGACTGACTCCTGCCAACATGATCTTCCAGTACCAATTAAGACGATGACCTAACATGTCTTCTACATCCTTCTCGAACCTGGAGAGGGAAAGGTTGCAGGAGCATTGACATGAGGACTCTGTCTATTAGGGCTGCCCCCCGCACCGCTCTGATTCAGAGGGGTTGGGTTGAATGCAGAAGACACATGCATTCAGTTGTGCATCTCACTAGGTATCCCCTTTCCCTTCCCTAAAATACTTTCATATATTTTGTACGGGCAAAAGACAACCTTGGTATTTTAGTTTAAACATTAATTCAACATTCAAAGGAAATTGCTTATATGCTTCATAAACCATTTTTCTTTTAATAAACAGTACAAGACCAACTTAAAAACTACAATACAACCAAGTCAAAAGCTTGAGAGAAGAGTGAAAGGAATGTGAGGTATTTGTGGAGGATTATGCTAAGTGTTGTTTGGCATTACTGGTCACAATAGAGCTTTTATGAGGTACTTTAAAGATCGAACTCTACTGGCTGCTACCACAACTGCAGTAGGGCTACACATTCTCCAGTAGAAACTGTTTCAAATAAATTCAGCTCAACTATTGTTTCTTGGAGATAAGGTACTATACGATGAAAAATGCTAGTTTTTTTGATTTCACACAGCAAGGTGATGATGCTTAGAAAGTTTCTGAAATTAGTCATTCTTCATTGTCAATATTGCACACACACACACACACACCTTTTGATGCCATATATGTAGCAGACGGTGATAACTTCAACAAGGACGATGAAGAGCAGAGAGAAGGTGGCTCCATAGTCGTTGAACATGGTGAACCAGTAGTTCCCAGAGCGGGTGGTGAAGCCCAGGCCAAGCAGCAGGCAGAATAGGCACACCAGACCTACAGGATATGACAACACACCTGTTAGTCACACACACCAGACCTACAGGATATGACAACACACCTGTTAGTCACACACACCAGACCTACAGGATATGACAACACACCTGTTAGTCACACACACCAGACCGACAGGATATGACAACACACCTGTTAGTCACACACACCAGACCGACAGGATATGACAACACACCTGTTAGTCGCACACACCAGACCTACAGGATATGACAACACACCTGTTAGTCACACACACCAGACCTACAGGATATGACAACACACCTGTTAGTCACACACACCAGACCTACAGGATATGACAACACACCTGTTAGTCACACACACCAGACCTACAGGATATGACAACACACCTGTTAGTCACACACACCAGACCGACAGGATTGGCCCACTCAGCCTAGTCTACCAAGCTTATCTCTGTCCTGGCAACCCAATGGTTGTACCAGCTTTCCCCGATGTTAGGACAGCAGAGTCCCTGACCGTCTTCTGAAAATGTCTGAAAACCTCATCTCATCAAATAATATCTCAAATAAGTTAATAAATAAGACATTTAAAAAAAACATTCACTTGTATTTTCCTACTAGCACTGACTTTGCTGAAAACTTCTTTATTAAGAAAACATTTATTTACTACGACTGTGATATGTAGTTGTCGCACCCAGCCACACACACACACACACACACACACACACACACCTAACTCAAGCAGCAGGCAGAACAGACACACCAACCTAAAGGTCAAGGATCAACCCTAACCCTCATGTTCATACCTTAGCTCAATTCTTACCCTCAACCACAACCCTAACCCTAGCTTCACGACCACACCGTAGCTCAACCCTAACCCCCCTTCCACTCTTCCCCTCATCACCCCTTCTCTCTCACCATTGAGTGTTTTGGTGCTCATGTAGTGGCTGATGAACTTCAAGTCACTGAGGGGGGTGATGACGGCGATGACGTTGCCCAGCATACTGCCCATGCCCAGCAGCAGCAGCATGATGAAGTAGAGCACAGACCACAGCTGAGACACGGGCATGTTCTTAATGGCCTCACTGTACACTATGAAGGCCAGGCCTGTACCCTCAACAGCCTGGGAGGGAGGGGAGGGAGGGAGGGAGGGAGGGAGGGAGGGAGGGAGGGAGGGAGGGAGGGGGGAGGGAGGGAGGGAGGGAGGGAGGGAGAGAGTGAGAGAGCATAGAGCATAGTGCAAAAGTGGCTAAAGTCAGTATTTCATTTTTTGCTTTCCTCCATTGGAAACTTAAGTGGGATAGTTTATTAAAGACAAAATGGAAAATCCAGGAGACAATTGAAAATTAAATATTAACATTAATTGTAACTGCAACAACCAATGAAACTTGCCACATCTCACTACCACCACCACAGAGTCAAATAAAGTTGTATAGGTGACATTGAACTATTACTAAAATATTAACAATTTATAGAATGGTGAGTAAAGTTTTTATTGCCTCACAGTAAAATTAATACGTTTTGTTGCTACATGATAACATATTGTCAGGAAACCAGAGGTATTTTGTTAGATTAAGGGCTCGATTCAATCCATATTGCAGAAGTTCTGTGCTATAGTGCAAACATTTTAAGGTTAGATCGGATTGAGCCGATATATGCAGCAGTCACCGTGAACGCGGGAACACTGCCTTTAAATATCAATCTCGCTATATCGCAGAACTTCTGCGATTCAGATTGAATCGAGCACTAAGAGAAATAGTAAATGAAGTTGTCTTATCAGTATTTTGCACAAGTTTTCCTTTTGAGTTTATTAGTTCATTTGAGTTGTGTGTTATCATGACCTACCGTGTCTAGTTCAGCCTCTAGGTCACAGGTCTCCAGCCTACCTCCCAGACTGGCAAACTGTTCTGGGTGTGTCCTATTCAGCTCAGCGATCCAGTGGTTGACATTCTCCAGACTGATGGTGTCCTCCGCTAGATCAAAGGTGTTCAGGAGCAGCAGTCGCACCCTGGGAGAAGAAGAGAAATGTCAGTGTCATGAAAAGGACAAGTGGTGTAGTGCGGTTTCTCTGAACTTTTTTTAGATGGGGTGGGGTGGGCCAGGTAACTTCCTGCTATTCTACGCATTTTGCCATGAGGTTGACAGAAGATTTAGCAGTTTTATAGCTAATTTCCTGTAATTCTAAACATTTTGTCATGGCTTATGACATTTATACATTTTTTGGTTGGAACCTCCCCGCCTAGTGGGGCTGCATGCTACGCCACAGGAAATGACATTTCTCATCTGAATCATACAGTATATCTAGCACCATATACAATTCCTCTCATTGCTGATCTAGATTCCAATGCTTTCCCCAGTCCAAGCACCTGTCATCTCTTCCATCTGTATGTCTGCAGAAAGTGCTACAGTCTACAGACGTTAAATGAATTGTATATGTTTGACCTAGAATTTTTCACGTTTGTACTGGATGAGTGCTGCTGGCTGGTGTTACCTACTTCTATGAGTTGAAAGTTCAATGCCAAAGTCATTGAGACAACCAACCAGACCGCGACCCCACCCAGGGCCTCACCTCTCCAGGCAGCTCTCGTAGTTGAAGGTCGCCTTAAAGCCATAGATGGAGAAGGTGACGATACTGGCAAAGATGGAGGTGCCGCTGTTGACCATGGACACGACGATGGCCTGCTTCTCAAAGTTGTTGTTGTACTGGTTGTAGCTGGCAAAGGCGATGAGGGATCCAAAGCCCAGGCCCAGAGAGAAGAAGATCTGAGTGGCCGCATTGATCCACGTGGTGGGTTTAGCCAGCTGTTCCATCTGCGACAGCAAACACACACACATTAGTAATGGCACACACACATGTGTAAAGCAGGATTAAACATAACAGAACAATGTACATGAGCTACCATACCTTGGCTGTGAAAACATAGAACTATTGCATCGCGTCGATGCCGCTCTGTCTTTGCTCATCCATATATTTATATGTACTGATTCTTATTCCATCCCTTTACTTAGATTTGTGTGTATTAGGTAGTTGTTGGGGAATTGTTAGATGACTTGTTAGAAATTGCTGCACTGTCGGAACTACAATCACAAGCATTTCGCTACACTCACAATAACATCTGCTAACCATGTGTATGTGACCAATAAGATTTGATTTGATTTGATCAATAGCATTGTTTCATTCATCTAATCATTCATACCTTGGGTGTGAACATGTACTTTACACCGTTGATGGCTCCGTGAAGGGTGACCCCACGGATGAGGTAGATGATGAGGACCAGGTAGGGGAATGTGGCTGTGAAGTACACCACCTAGAGAGGGCAGAAACAGCAGGGGGATTCAGGGTCAAAGTTCAACTATGCTGCACTGGTTGCCTGTTTGCCAACACAAATAATGTTGCTCATTGAATTTACTGTGAAGTTGTAGGTGAAAGTGAACTTGTTTGTGTATATCTTTCCATCAATTGATAACGATGCTATTACTTTTCTATTATTTCTCTCTGTATTGTTGGGAAGGGCCGTATGAAACCATTTCACTGTTAATCTACACCTGTTGTTTATGAAGCATGTGATGATTAAAATGTGACCTCTTCTAGGTCATTTTAGATCAAAATCAAAAGCCCCTTGTCAGAACGAATCAGAATGACTCAGAACGATTCAGTTTTCACTGGACCTCTTGCGTGTTATAATAAAGATCATAGGCAGCTCGTGAGTTTCAAGTTTGGGGAAGCTTACAATTTATCCTACCGTTTCTACCGATCTGCATGACAGTTATTTTACGTGGAACAGCTTCATTTAAATAATAACGTTTTCGTTTCTCAAAATTACTCTCACGTGGTTAATCAGAAAAATCTGAATTAAAATGATAAAAATCTCAATTAATGCAAGAGCACCAGCCTTTGCCACATGGACACATAGATACACTGTGATCCATTGGCAGCTAAAGAAAAAGAACATGGAACTCAGCGTTAGCCTATAGGCCAATGCAGCAGTAGGCCTATAACTTCCATCGTCAACTAAGTAAAATAGGCCTAAAACAAATTAAAACAGTAGAAAATATCCTTGTGAAAATTCTGCTTTTTCAATCGCATTAGCCTTTCTACTCTGCCTGTCTGCCTCCCTTTCAATCTGTCTTGACTTGAGCTGTCGCTAGTGAAGTGCACCATTGTTTAAATTGAGCAGGTTGGCGTGCTGAGACGTGTGCGCTCCCTCTACGTTATGACAGAGAAACCATACACATGCTCATTTCCCACACGGAGCACTCCAAACGAAAAACATTGAAAAAAATGGACAAAACTCCTAAATAAACCAAAACCTGTTTCTCACAAGTGTAGCAGGTTGTGAACTCTGCAAACAACGTTGCCACTCCAAAAATGAGAACGGTAAGTTGCTGTAATACATGAATTAACAGAAATGTATGTAACCAAATGACAGGGATTAACGGTTACTTTATTAGGCCTACTGGTTACATACTGTATATAATGGGGAATTTATCAAAATAAGCAATCAAAGGGAAAACAATTCACCCAATAAACAATGAATGTGCAAGAATTGTTGGAAGACATTGGAGCACATGTTTGAGAGCTGAGTGCATTCTGGAGAGAGACCCAGATGTCCATATTTTCGCCACTCACCCGTCCCCTTATTCTTGTCTCAACATTTGAAATGCTACTCAAGACACATTATCTTCACACATTTGTAGATGCTTTTCACTGGCATCCGCAACTCAATAATCAGCTAGGCCTATTGCCACGCGCGCTGACAAATTTGCTGGCTTCCCAAATAGGGCCAACAGCACTTGTGATTTGAAACAATCCACAGCTAGTTTAAAAAATGAAGATGCTAATGATCCTCTGTGGCTAAGTCAAGCTCTCTGGTAAAGTATTTTTAATTATTTTATTTAGACAGGAGTAATTATATAATTTTGGCAAAACATCAATTAACTATAGGGGAAGTCAGCATCGAACAGTTTCCTTTCTAATTCGCAAGTGGCTGAAACCAGAGATTTGTATATAATGACGAGATTCTCATCTCTGCACTAACAATGTGAGTCGTGGTCCCAAAGGCGGGAATGTAGGCGACAAGCTTATATCTGCATATTGTGCCCATAGAAAGACATTGGGCTTATTCAGGATAAGAGCGTCTGGATAAGAACGTCTGCTAAATGACTAAAATGTAAAAATGTAAATGTAAACAATACAGCAGATGTATCTGATGGTGTGTGTACAGAAAATGTAAGTCATGCTGTACTCCTTTTGTCCAGAGAGCATCAGATACATGGTCTACACATACGGAGCCATGGTTGTTTCACTGCTGTTTCACCCGCTCAGATGCTTTATCTGAGATTGATGTGTCTTTGTGTCCGTGCGTGTCTCGGATAAATCATTTATTAATACTTCAATATTTTATTTGGACTGGCAAGGAGGTACGGCAGGGCAGGCCAGGCTCCCTAGGGCCCGCCCATAACACCGGTTCTGCCATGAGTCCACTGTGAACAGCAGACCAGAAAACAGTTCTCTGTCTGTGTTGACACGGTATCCTTTACTTTCACCCTGGCTTGTCTCCTCAGAGACTCCTACTCCAGATAGTTTTGTAATGAAGTAGGCCAAGGTTTTCAAAACTTTCCCAAGATGCCCCCTCACTCTCTCAGCAGATGTTTTCCTCAGTTCAGTAAAGATCCATTGGATCTGCTTCTCCTTTCCCTGCTCCATAATTCTGAGTTGGCAAACTGCAGCCAAAAACTTTGACTGTTTTATTCGCCAGGCCTTGATGGACAACTATCTGACCATATAGAATATTGAACTGTTTGTACCTTGTCTCGCCATTACGAAGAACTTTCTTGACCCTTTCCTTTGTTATCGAGGTCACCTCTCAGCTGAATGTTTTCCTCTGCTCAGTAAAAATACAGGTAACTGCCAAAATAAAGGAAACACTTGACTAAATGAGGGATACAAAGTATAATGAAAGCAGGTGCTTTCACACAGGTGTGGTTCCTGAGTTAATTAAGCAATTAGCATCCCATCATGCTTAGGGTCATGTATACAAATACTGGTGCAGGTCATTATTTTTGCCACCATGGCTATGCCCCCATCCACAAGGGATGAGGCGTCACTGAATGAGCATGAAACGATGTAAACCATATGCCAAGGCCATCTCATTCACCAGATCTCAACCCAATTGAACACTTATGGGAGATTCTGGAGTGGTGCCTGCAACAGCGTTTTCACCACAATCAACAAAACACCAAATGGAATTTCTCGTGGAAGAATGGTCCTGCATGGTGCTGCATAAAGTTCCAGACACTTATAGAATCTATGCCAAGGTCCATTGAAGTTTTCTGGCTCGTGGTGGCCCAATAACCTATTAAGACACTTTATGTTGGTGTTTCCTTTCTTTTGGCAGTTACCTGTATGACATAGGAGACGATAGTGACCTATGTCCACTAGATCTGCAGCTAGTATGACATAAGGGTGCTATAACTGTCCTGACCCTGTCCATCGTTCCAGAGCTGAACTCTTGACCTCTCACCTTCCCGGTGGACTTGACTCCCTTGACGATGAACAGGTAGACAATAATCCAGGCCAGCAGGAGGCAGAGCGCCTGTCCCATGTGAATCCCTCCGTTCTCCTCGATGGACCCGGAGATGTCCAGGGTCTCTCTGTAGAAGAAGTACTGGGTGGGCGTGGCCCGCTCACACTCCTCCACAGGGCCGGTCAGGTTGCTGTTAACCGGGCACTCTGCCCATGGCAGGATCGACTGGAGCAGAGTGGGAGGAAACAGCACAGGTCAGGTCAGACACAGAATGTTACAGATAGCACTAGAGCAATGAACTGCGTCTTCTAAGATTCCAAACAAAACAGTCTGCACAGGACCAATAGTGTGCACTCAAAGCTGAGTGATGGCTTTGGTTCTGTTGGTTCTGGATACATCTGGCAATAAGATTGTAACAAGTTATTGAAGATTGTCTACATTTTATGATCGCATCATACATCTGAATGTAGGTCAAATAATTTGAATTTTGACATTGTGAGACTGGAACTAACCTGGAATGAATGAAAGAGGTACCAGAAACTCCATGCATTGATGACGTTGTAATAGAGGCATAGGTACATGGAGGTCACAACACTGGCCATACCTGGAACCAGCAGAGAGAGGAATAGATCCATTTAAACTATAAACAGATAATAACTACTTTTTCAAAGTAATTTTAGTTAAGTAAAGTATATTTTTCTTCTAGTGTGAAGTAATTGGTAGCTTAAACTATATACTATATTTTTAGAGTCGTTTCCCCAACACTGTACATTTGACACAAAAGTACTGGCCTAAATGTAACAAAACCATATATTTAAATATGTGTAATGTGATAAATTATAGGCAAGTTTATGTACTTTATTTAATGGCAATGTGCACCCATACATGTGTTGCACTCTATGTGCAGTGTCCTCTGTCCAAAAAAGTATTAATAATAATAATAAATAAATAAATAATATATACAGTACCAGTCAAAAGTTTGGACACACCTACTCATTCAAGGGTTATTTTTACTATTTTCTACTTTGTAGAATTATAGTTAAGACATCAATACTAGGAAATAACACATTTGGAATCATGTAGTAACCAAAAAAGTGTTAAACAAAATGTTAATGTCTTCACTATTACTCTACAATGTAGAAAATAGAAATAACAAATTTAAAAACTTGATGCAAATTAATGACTTAAAAATCATACAATGTGATTTTCTGGATTTTTGTTTTAGATTCAGTCAATCACAGTTGAAGTGTACCCATGATAAAAAAACTACAGACCTCTACATGCTTTGTAAGTAGGAAACCCTGCACAATCGGCAGTGTATCAAATACTTGTTCTCCCCACTGTATATATATTTAGTACTCACCCACTCCCCCCAGATAGGGGCTAATAGCTCTCCATGCTCCAATGCTGCCCAGACGCATCTTCTGGCCAATGGCTAACTCCATGTAGAACAGGGGTACCCCCAACAGGACCAGCATGAGCATGTATGGGATCAGGAACCCACCTGAGGACAGAAAAAGGACACACATACAGTATATTTTACCATTCAAAACACCTGACCTGCAGTAGCAGAGACAAAAACACACACATCATCTATAAGGTGATGCATTGAGCTTCAGACTCACATGACACCCAGATTTTAAAATTATGCGGGCAGCGAACGGTTGAAAACCATGCATTTAGTTTTACTAGCGTTTAAGAGCAGTTGGAGGCCACGGAAGGAGTGTTGTATGGCATTGAAGCTCGTTTGGAGGTTAGTTAACACAGTGTCCAAAGAAGGGCCAGAAGTATACAGAATGGTGTCTTCTGCTTAGAGGTGGATCAGGGAATCACCCGCAGCAACAGCGACATCGTTGATATATACAGAGAAAAGAGTCGGCCCGAGAATTGAACCCTTGAAAATGTGTTCTCATTCTTAATAGTTATACTTCATTTACATAATGAATGTGGTCTCGGTCCTTGTATTCTGTGAGAATGCTGTTCACTGACCACAGCTCAGCATTAAACACCATACAAGCTCATAACTAAGCTCAGGCAGCTCAGACTGCGTGGCCGCGCATGACTCCAACACCATTAAGTTTGCTGACGACACGACGGTGAGACTGCCTATAGAGAGAAGGTCAGTGACCTGGCAGTGTGGTGCCAAGACAACAACCTCTCCCTCAATGTCAGCAAGACAAATGAGCTGATCGTGGACTACAGGAAATGCAGGGCTGAGCATCCATCCACATCGAAGGGTAGGTAGTGGAGCGGGTCAAAAGCTTCAAGTTCCTCGCTATCCACATCACTAAGGAATTAACATGGTCCACACACAAATCAAATCAAAGTTTAGTTATCACATGCCGCCAAATGCAACAGGTGTAAACCTTACAGTGAAATGCTTACTTACAGGCTCTAACCAATGGTGCCAAAAAAAAGGTATGTGTGTGTGTGCGTGTGTGTGTGTGTGTGTGTGTAGGTGAGTAAAGAAATCTGAAAGATATCTGAAAAAAGAGTAGCAAGGCTATATACAGACACCTGTTAGTCAGGCGTATTGAGGTAGTATGTACATGTAGGTATCGTTAAAGTGACTGTGCATATATGATGAAGAGAGATTAGCAGAAGCGTAAAAAGAGGAGTTGGCGGGTGGTGGGACACAATGCAGATAGCCCGGTTAGCCAATGTGCGGGAGCACTGGTTGGTCGGGCCAATTTAGGTAGTATGTACATGAATGTATAGTTAAAGTGACTAAGCATATAAGAAAAACAGAGAGTAGCAGCAACGTAAAAGAGGGGTTGGGGGGGCACACAATGCAAATAGTCCGGGTAGTCTGGGCCATATGCACTACCCTCTGAAGGGGGAATAGGCTTTGTCGTGCCCTCTTCACGACTGTCTTGGTGTGTTTGGACCAATCTAGTTTGTTGTTGATGTGAACACCAAGGAATTTGGAGCTCTCAACCTGCTCCACTACAGCCCCGTCGATGAGAATGGGGACGTGCTCCTTTTCCTGTAGTCCACAATCATCTCCTTTTTCTTGGTTACATTGAGGGATAGGTTGTTATTCTGGCACCACCCAGCCAGGTCTCTGACCTCCTCCCTATAGACTGTCTCGTCGTTGATCAGGCCTACCACTGTTGTGTCGTCAGCAAACTTAATGATGGTGTTGGAGTTGTGCCTCAACCCCATCACATCACGACATTGCCTCTTCCCCCTCTTCCCCCCTCTTCCCCCTCTTCCCCCTCTTCCCCCTCTTCCCCCCTCTTCCCCCTCTTCCCCCTCTTCCCCCTCTTGATGGTCTTCCCCCTCTTCCCCCTCAACCCCATCTTCCCCCTCTTCCCCCTCTTCCCCCTCTTCCCCCTCTTCCCCCTCTTCCCCCTCTTCCCCCTCTTCCCCCTCTTCCCCCTCTTCCCCCTCTTCCCCCTCTTCCCCCTCTTCCCCCTCTTCCCCCTCTTCCCCCTCTTCCCCCTTGACCGCAAGGCCCTGCAGAGGGTAGTTTGTACGGCCCAGTATATCACTGGGGACGAGCTTCCTGCCATCTACACCAGGTGGTGTCAGAAGAATGCCCTAAAAATTGTCCAAGAGTCCAGCCACCCAAGTCACAGTATGTTCTCTCTTCTAACGCAGGGCAAGTGGTACCGATGCACCAAGTCTGGAACAACAGGACCCTGAACAGCTTCTACCCCCAAGCCATAAGACTACTAAATAGTTAACCAATTAGCTACCCAGACTATCTGCATTGACCTTCTTTTTACTAACTCTTTTGACTCATCACATACGCTGCTGCTACTCTTTATTTTCTATCCTGTTACTTAGTCACTTTACCCCTACCTATATGGACATATTTATCTCAATTACCTCGTACCCCTGCACATGGACTCGGTACCCGTACCCCGTGTATATAGCCAAGTTATCGTAACTTTGTGTATTTATTCCTTGTGTTATTACTCTGCATTGTTGTGAAGGGCCCATAAGCATTTCACCATAAGTCTACAATTGTTGTTGATTTGATACTCTATGAGGAAAAAGCAAAAAACAATTTAACTGTCTGTTTGAGATACAAGTTTGGGTTTTTGAAGTGTGTTTTATCCAATTTATGCTTTGGACATAAATACGAGTATAAGGATAAGACAATAACATTATTTGGGTATGAGTTAACACAATATTAACTTTCAAGTGTTTTGTTTTCACTGGACAGTTACATTAAGGCAATAACTCTACAATAAGAAATACAGAATAACTCTACTTGCATACCACACCTGTATTTACAGAATGGACATATTGGCCTTAAAGCAACAGAGGCATCAAGGAGTCTCCTGTATGTGAACATTTTCTATGAATCTATGAATGGAAGAACACATCATAACCTGTTGTAAAACTTTGCAATCAGTTGAGACCATTAAAAGTGAAATGCAAAAGCAAATGTTAATCCATTGTTATTCTGTGATAAACAACGGGTCCATTGTTATTCTGTGATAAACAACGGGTCCATTGTTATTCTGTGATAAACAACGGGCCCATTGTTATTCTGTGATAAACAACAGGTCCATTGTTATTCTGTGATAAACAACGGGTCCATTGTTATTCTGTGATAAACAACGGGTCCATTGTTATTCTGTGATAAAAACAACGGGTCCATTGTTATTCTGTGATAAACAACGGGTCCATTGTTATTCTGTGATAAACAACGGGTCCATTGTTATTCTGTGATAAACAACGGGTCCATTGTTATTCTGTGATAAACAACGGGGCCTGTTAAGGGTTAAAAATGTGATCTGTATCAGTCTAAACTTGGAGTGGAAAGCTATTTTATGCGTGCGCTTTTGAAAGCTCCTTTATATATGCGCTTTGGAACATCCATACCCTCTGTTGAGAGGACTAACAGTTCTCAGTGACTTATGGGGGAGGAAAATGAAAAATACGAATTGAACTAACAACTAAGTGAGATAATTTTTCAAACCATTGCACATTTCCTGCACCATTAACTTTTAGAGGAAGAAAACAAATGGCTGCACAGTAAACACCTTCACTCACTAGAAATGTTGAACAATGTGACTGACTTTAACCAATATCGTAATTGTTCAGATTCCATGTAAATGGAAAATAAACTGACAACGTTTCACCCAGGGTAAAACAATAACTAACCCATTCTACAACCGCACAACATCAGTGTGCCATTGCGCATGGATAAAGGTGAATAAATTGGGCACTGACTGGCTATTCATATAGCCTACATTACAACTTTTAATCAGTAAACACTAATTGTATTCATTAATTTTACACAGTGTCCAATATTGCAGTTCTATATTTAATAAAAAATAACTGTTGGCCGAAATGTACAATAGATTATGGATTAAACCACTGCACCTAAACAATAAATAAATATTGCTTACCCCCGCCATGCATTTGACACAAGTATGGAAATCGCCACACATTTCCCAGTCCAACCGCGTACGATACACAGGCCAGGACAAATTGCATGGGATTGTCCCACTCTGCTCTTGCGGCGTCCTTCCCCATCGATGCGTCCTGAGCATACAATCAAGCCAATGTTCAGGTCTGGTCGAGTCGGTGGCAGTGCGGTGCCGGTGAACAACCTTGACAGTCAGTAAGCCTGTCTGAAATACCGGGAGTAGGAATGGCACTCCTGTCTGGAGTAGAACAAATCCAATGACAGCGTCCTATGGGAAACAGGGAAAGTGTTTCAACAGGAGGCTGTATGAGTCAGACACATTTGCAATGGTTGAAGAAATAGCATGGAGTTTATAGAACGCTTGCCCATTCTACTGAGGTCCCCCAATTTGAGAGGGAGGGCCTAACGTGTTAAGTACTGTAGGCATAGGCTAGAGTTTAATGGAGTTTATGTAACACAGGTGAATGTTTGATTTTCACAGCTCTTCTTAAAAACCTGAGCTTCCAAGCCTGTCATAGAGACAGTGGACCATCGCCAATACCTTTTGTATTCCTTAGGGTAGGCTTCAGATAGCATGTGTTTGCTTTCGTACAATGGACTTCACAGTACAAGATTCAGTGCTGGAAATAATGTATTTATTTTCCTTTTTACTGTTCATACAACTTCAAATATAGTTCTGGAGTCCGATGTGTAAAAACAGCACAACCACAGCGTTGAGGTGTCAATGATTCAAGTAGCTGTTTTCTCTAAGAAGTCAATTGGTAAGAAGTCAAGGCACATTCTTCAATCTAAAAAGGAACATATCCATTACAGTTTTATTGCATTTAAATTAAAAAGCAACGCAGAGGAAAAAATTGTACACATAAAAATTGGTGAATATACAGCATCACACACAGTGACGATACAGTACAAATAAAAGGATGAAAGATCGAACCAAAAGAAAGGAAAAGGAGACAATCAGAGAGAGTGAGAGAGGAAGCCCTCCAGGGGTATGTCCTCACTGACCTTGTGTCTATCTACAGATTTCCCTGAAACCCCCTCTGAAGAGCTATGGCCTAATGGCTTATAGCTAATGGCTTCATAACATACAGTCCTTTCACAAGAGGGACAAGTATAGTACACTCTGACATTAGCCTAGAGAGTTACATTTCGATTGACTCCTCAATCGCAATGGTGTTGCTCTACTCCAACACCATCACCATCATCAAGTTTGCAAGTTTACTGATGACACGATGGTGGTATGCTTGATCACCGACGACGATGAGACGGCCTACATGGAGGAGGTCTGTGACCTGGCAGTGTGGCGCCGGGACAACAACCTCTCCCTCAACGTCAGTAAGACCAAGGAGCTGATCGTGGACTACAGGAAAAACATTTTGGGAAGGAGGTGAGCACTCTCCCATCCACATCAACGGGGTTGCAGTGATGCGGGACGAGAGTGTCAAGTTCTTTGCGCTCCAAATCACACATACAGTCACAGTCATGAAGAAGGCGTTTCAGCACCTTTTTGTCATGGGCTCTCAAATCTTCAAAACGTTCTACAGCTGCACCATTGATAACATCTTGACTGGCTGCATCACTGCTTGGTATGACAACCGCACCGTCCTCGATCGTGGTGCGGACAGCCCAGAACATCTCTGGGGCCGAACTCCCTGACATCCAGGACCTCTGTATCAGGCAGTGTGAAAGGAAGGCCCGGAAAATCATTAAAGACTCCAGCCACCCAAGTCATAAACCATTCTCTCTGCTTCCGCACTACAAGCGGTAAAGTCTGACACCAATAGGCTCCTAAAACACTTCTATCCCCAAGCCATAAGACTGGTAAATAGCTAACAAAATGGCTACTAAGACTGTCTTAGTAGTTGTCCCTTGTATTTATCTATGCACACTCACAGGACTCTACACACTCACACACAGACACTCCAACAAACACAACATGCACACACATTTATACTGACTCCACACACACAAATGAACACACACTCACATATAATCTTAATTTAAGCTGCTGCTACTCTGTTTATCATACATCATGATGCCTAGTCACCTTAACCCTAAACATACAGTGCCTTCGCAAAGTATTCAGACCCCTTAACTTTTTCCACATTTTGTTACATTACAGCCTTATTCTAAAATAGATTCCCCCCTCAGCAATCTACACACAATACCCCATAATGACAAAGCGAAAACAGGTTTTTAGAAATGTTTGCACATTTATAATTATTTTATTTCAGAAATACCTTATTTACATAAGTAATCAGACCCTTTGCTATGAGACTCTAAATTGAGCTGAGGTGCATCCTGTTCCCATTGATCATCCTTGAGATGTTTCTACAACTTGATTGGAGTCCACTTGTGGTAAATTCAACTGTTAGGACATGATTTAGAAAGGCACACACCTGTCTATATAAGGTCCCACAGTTGACAGTGCATGTCAGAGCTAAAACCAAGCCATGGGGTTGAAGGAATTGTCCGTAGAGCTCCGAGACAGGATTGTGTCAAGGCACAGATCTGGGGAAGGGCACCAAAACAATCTGCAGCATTGAAGGTCCCCAAGACCACAGTGGCCTCCCTCATTATTAAATGGAAGAAGTTTGGAACCACTAAGACTCTTCCTAGAGCTGGCCGCCTGGCTAAACTGAGCAATCGGGGGAGAAGGGTCTTGGTCAGGGAGGTGACCAAGAACCTGATGGTCACTCTGACAGAGCTCTAGAGTTCCTCTGTGGAGATGGAAGAACTTTTCCGAAGGAAGGCTATCTGTGTTTTTGTTCTACCTCATGTTATTTTTTAATACTACATTGATATTGATCACTGCATTGTTGGGTTTAAAGCTTGCAAAAATACATTTCACTGTACTTGTGCACGTGGCATTCACTTGAAATTGAAACAAACAGCTTATGAACAAGTCTAACACAATTATCACTGTATGTTTCACAATCCCTACTGTGTCAATAGTCCATCACTTATCCACTTCAAACCAGGGTCTCAGATGGGGGTAAAACTGGTTGTGCAATGGAGGCCTGAAGGGTGCACGTGCGGTTTGCTGCTTGCTGCACATCCCACTTAACTGTTGTTGAATCCGGCCCACATGAGGCTGAGGCTGGTGGGACCGTTTGTCAGGGAAGGAAGGGAGGTAGGGGGCGTCGTTTTGGTGGAAGACTGGGCTCTGCTCAAACAGCGACAGGTGTAGAACTCACATCTGAGCCCTAAATGGGACACAACAGGAGTTAATGGTCGGAGCTGTCCAGTTGGGACTCGAGCGTCGTGGAGGGAGGCCATGGGACCATGTTAGAGGAGCTGTATGAGGCAACAGCAGGAGTGGTTACGGGTGGGTTGGGGGTCGGAAGAGGGGTGGGGTTCGGAGAGGGGTTCACAGTGAGGGGTGCAGCTGTACAATTGAGCTGAATTCTGTTTTCCATTGCTCCCCACTGACATAACACAAATGCATTGCTATTTGTCCCAGATGACATCCCCCTCTCTGATGCATTAGCTGTGTTTATTTTGGATTTCATAATGGTCCTAGTTGGACAGTTAAGGAAGACGCCTACGGGACTGGTGTGGCGTGATCATTGGGGTGGAGGTAGGAGGGAGAATGTCTGAAGAAAAGAGAAAACACAGGACAGAAAAGCAACCCAGCCTGCATATTTACAGTTGAAGTCAGAAGTTTACATACACCTTAGCCAAACACATTTAAACTCAGTTTTTCACAATTCCTGACATTAACTGTAACTGAGTCAGGTTTGTAGGCCGCCTTGCTAGCACACACTTTTTCAGTTCTGCCCACAAATGTTCTATGAGAATTGAGGTCAGGGCTTTGTGATGGCCACTCCAATACCTTGACTTTGTTGTCCTTAAGCCATTTTTCCACAACTTTGGAAGTATGCTTGGGGTCATTGTCCATTTGGAAGACCCATTTGCAACCAAGCCTTAACTTCCTGACTGATGTCTAGAGATGTTGCTTCAATATATCCACATAATTTTCTTTCCTCATGATGCCATCTATTTTGTGAAGTGCACCAGTCCCTCCTGCAGCAAAGCACCCCCACAGCATGATGCTGCCACTCCTGTGCTCCATTGTTGGGATGGGGTTCTTCGGCTTGCAAGCCTTCCCCGTTTTTCCTCCAACCATAACGATGGTCATTATGTCCAAACAGTTCTATTTTTGTTTCATCAGACCAGAGGACATTTCTCCAAAATGTACAATCTTTGTTCCCGTGTGCAGTTGCAAACCCTAGTCTGGCTTTTTTATGGCAGTTATGGAGCATTGGCTTCTTCCTTTCTGAGTGATGTCGATATAGGACTCGTTTTACTGTGGATATAGATACTTTTGTACCTATTTCCTCCAGCATCTTCACAAGGTCCTTTGCTGTTGTTCTAGGGTTGATTTGCACTTTGCACACCAAACTACATTCATCTCTAGGAGACAGATTGTGTCTCCTTCCTGTATGGTATGACGGCTGCGTGGTCCCATGGTGTTTATACTTGCATACTATTGCTTGTACAGATGAATGTGGTACCTTCAGGCGTTTGGAAATTGCTCCCAGGGATAAACCAGACTTAGAGGTCTACAATTTTTTTTCACATGATGTCAAGCAAAGAGGCATTGTGTTTGAAGGTAGGCCTTGAAATACATCCACAGGTACACCTCCAATTGACTCAAATGAGGTCAGTTAGCCTATCAGAAGCTTCTAAAGCCATGACATCATTTTCTGGGATTTTCCAAGCTGTTTAAAGGCACAGTCAACTTAGTGTATGTAAACTTTTGACCCACTGGAATTGTGATACAGTGAATTATACAGTGAGTTTGTTAACAAGAAATGTGTGGAGTGGTTGAAAAACTAGTTTTAATGACTCCAACCTAAGTGTATGTAAACTTACAACTTCAACTGTACAATAGGAGGGGGGTTGGGGGAGAGGAGGCATGTTTTGTCGACAGATGTGGAATTTAGCAAGAACGGCTCGCAGGAGGTCAACATCATATCCTCTTGTCTGTAATCCAGAACTGGTCTCAGTCTGCACCATGGTGAGCTTTCAACTGGCCACATCCTTCCAAATAAAAAGCAGAAAGGCCAGAGGCCAGAGGCTGCCTGGGATTGGGACAGATCTGACAGGAAAGATCTGGACAAAACATCCACCACAGTGAGGCACAGTCCGTCTGTGTTCTGACAGTATATGCTTTAACAGGTCCTGACATCGCGTCGCTGTGGCTGCTGCGAGGAACAGAGACCCCATGCCTGCTCAGTACAGGAACGCTACAGGAACGAGAGGCAACTCCTCGCTGGCCCATAGCCCTGGCAACAATGGACAATTAGTGACTGTTGCGGTACAGACTGTCTGTAAAGTTAGGACCCGTTACAAAACAGTTCTCTCAATGGGTCTTTGTCTCTCAAAGGGTCATTGACACACGCCTGTTCTGTCTCTCCAAGCAATGTGCGCAGTCTGCTCTTAAATCTTGTACACTTGTCACAAGATGGGTTGACCAGTTGAGGCCTTTTGCATACACTTAATGAGTGTATTGTTTATGTTTTCCCTCAATCACAATTTGACACTTGTTTATTTACAATGAAATAGAATTGCTTACAGATCCTTTTGTTTGTGAGCGTCATGCCACAGCACGCCACTGCGTTTTGGCTAATATCAAGTATAGTACCTGAATCACATGTATTGCTGCTTGATAATGATATTGGTCTGGAACACCATCAAGGCAGCATGACTCTTGGCTCGCCCCGCGTGGGAAAGTCTGGCCAGAGAGTGTACTACTGTTCGGTGACAAAACACCCAGAACTGATGTTTGCCATGGAAACAATGTCAGCTCCCCTCTGTGTGTTGAGATATTGTTGTTCAGTTGTTTGTGTCCATTATTTGTTTGGGATGGGGTTCTGACACTTTCACCAATGTTTCAATGCAAAGACTGGACCAAGGAAATACCAGAGCCATATATCTGAACATTCCGACAGCACCACTTCCTCCTCCATAGCTGTTGCTAAGTGATCATTTGACACTTCCACATTGTGCTAGTTTGTGATAGTTTTCAAAACCTATGAACATTTCCAGTGAAAGCAGATATGCAATTTGTTGACAGCACAACACAGTACAGACTTGGATACACATTGAATGCTAATCAATGAAAACTTCTGTCAAATCCACTGCTCTGTTTTGCTTGTTTACAGCAGGTAATTTCATAGGGAATTGTCAGATCGTTCTCGTACTGTTACATCATCAACATTTCAAGAATGAAGTTATATCTGGGCGCTAACATGGCAGCCGTTCTAAAACCTGGCTGAACTATCTCTATATATGGAAATATATAGATTGAGATTTCTGGCTCAAGTTTTCTGGTTGAGTTTTCTGGCTCAACTCAACCAGAAAACCCACAGTGCTTTTCAATGAGAAGGCTGCCACCACTAAGGTTTATCAGGTCCAAAGCTCTATTACCAGGGATGTATTAAGTTAGTAAGAGTTTCGGTCAGCTAGTTTGACTGATTGTGGTGAAGGTTTTATCTCCATAATAATACAATTCTATAGTCATGACAGCATCTTTTTTCAAGGAGTTATTTTTCCCTTTTTTCATTTTAGTGGGAATTTGATCTGATCCAATGGTAGACGTGATGCTGTATCTACTCTGTGGTCATTTCAAACGCAACACTGCCATCTACAGGAATAAACAGATACAGTCTTACTCTTGATTAGGGCCAGACCAACAGAGAGACTGACAGTAAAATAAAAACTACATACTGTGTACAAACCGTGATAAATAAAACAAGGAGAGAAATGTAGAAATAAGTGAATACCCTCCATGCATTCATATGGCCAAATGAAGCAGCTATAACTGATAGTTGCCACTTTAAAACACCCCCCCACCACAATGTAACCAACATTACGTTTCTTTTGTTGTAACCCCTGACTTGTCAATGTGTCCCTCACATGCACTTGCTACCATAAATCAAAGAACACAGGTGACACATAAAAGTGGAAGATATTCTAGCCTCAAGATATTCTAGCCTCAGAGGTTCAATTCTGTAAAATATCATTTTTATTGATTAACAATGCTCTTGATCAATGGCATATGTGAATATTACAGAAGCATTCTTCAAGTTTATTTGCATGCAATGATAGATCACAATAAACATCTGTTTGATATTACCTTTGTATTCACAGGCCAGGAGTGTTCTCTTCCTATCTGCTTGAATGATAAACAAGCAAATTATAGCAAATTATAGGTTTTATTAATAATTCTACCTTTTTCTTATCGCTCAAAGAAATCAGGCGTTCTGCGCACACAACATTATTTGAATTAAACAAAAAAAATCGACTTTAATCGACTGCGGTATGTAATCAAATGTTCTCCTTCAACACATTCAGTTTATATATGAAATATACTCCGTTTCTGACTTCGCAGACAGACAATTGCAGGTTGTGGTCCTCCTCCTGTTTGGGATGGATGCGAGAGTTCGACGTGGACTGGGCGCTTGCTTCCTATTGGTTAGTTCTTTCTCCCGGTCCATCACTGAGCGAAATGCTGTTTTGAGTGGGCGCGGTGAAAATATTCCAGTAGGCTAGCTCAGAGAAATTCCTCCATAATCTCTGGCTAGTCTATGCAATCCATGTGGGCTCAAGCAATGAGTACAACGGGGTCATTATCATCATCAATTTATACGCCATTAAAAATTGCGCACGCAGTTCATCATCAGAAACGTCCAAATGCAGTTTGTGCAAATTAAAGTGATGCTGCAAAGGTTTTTTATAATTTCAACCAGTAGTTTTTAAAGTAGTGCTCACCAGCCATAAACAGTCACGAAAATTGTGCTCATTGTGTACTACATCATTAGTTAAATAAAGGTTCAATTTAAAAAACGTACAATAAACAAATCATCCATTTCATTTGATATGTAACCAATTGCAAAAAAAATGATATGATATGTTATGAATTCCAATTATTCAGCAACTTGTTAAGAATTTGTAAATGCTTACGATCCCGGACGTCATCTGAGATGGATTAGCTATCAGGTAGCAAGGCAATGTAAAATATCCAAAATAGAGCTAGATAAAGCAGGAAGAATAATATACTTGTTGAACATAACTATCTGTCTTGTGTGTTTTCAAGGTCATCACTCTTATTTTAGGGGTGGATCAGCTTAATATTGCAGAAACAATGTTGCTTCCATCAATGTAATTGTCTGCATCATTTCCAATCCCCCATATATTTTTGGGGTAAATATATATACCCATATACATACACACATGTATATATATATATACACATATATACATACACATACCTATATAGACATACATACTTTATTTTAGAATATACCTTATTATTCCCTGCAAACCCAACCACCCTTCCCCCAATTGGAGTAAACTAATAAACAATAACACCTAGGCTTCTACCTTCAGTTTATACATCTTAAACACATTTTACAGACACAATCTATTTTACAATTGTTACATTTTGTTTGTTTTTAGTCCTTCCTCTATTTCTGATGTCCATCCAATTTGATTTCTATTTGTAACAAAAGTTCTGAACCTATATACATTTTACAGACACCGTATGTTTTACATTGGTTACCATGTTGTTATTAGTCCCACCCTTCAGCTCCATTCAACCCCTCCCATTTATCTCTCAACATCATCCATTTTGGATTTCTATTTGCCATATATTGTTCAACTGTGCTGTGATGCTTCACATAAGTATTGAACCTTTCTATTCTCATAGCTTCTACAGATGGTAAATTAAAAATATATTTTTTTGCTAAAATAATAATTATATTATTGATTGATCGACTATGGCTTTTCAAATCACCCAGTATTGCTATCTGCAGCGTTAGCTCTAGGCAAATGTTGCAATTCTTCAGCCATTCCTGGACCTGTGAACCAAAAATGAGCTACATATGGACAATACCAAAATAAATGATCTAATGACTCTGCCTCCTCACAGCAGAATCTGCAGAGATTCAATTCATAAACCATGTGCCATGGAATATATAACTATTTTGTAATTTATATACAGCTGGAAGATTGTATCCACCATATATATAACATTCTATTGGTTGCAAGAATTTTGGATAGTAATTTAAATTGAGTCCGTTGAAACTCGGCGCAATTTCATTTTTTGTTCCCGTTTTAAACAAGATATTTTTCAATTCATAAACCATGTTTCCAGAACTGCAAAGATATGGAATGCTTCAGGCAAAACCAAGATACATCCAGGAAATGAGCAGGAATCGGTTTTCTTCTTATATGGCCAACTATTTTGTAATTTATATTGGAAGATTGACAGCTGTCAGTTTTTGTTCAGCTGCAAGTATTTTTAAATGAAAGGCTTGGATATATATGTTTCACCTTATCACACTTTCTTTAACCATTTATGTTCTTTAATACAGCGATTTCTCCTACACACAGATGCTTTCAGGAAAAACTGCGCATTTGGTATGTAACTGAGAGTACAAGTTCTTCAAAGGTAAATGATTTTATTTATTTGGTTATCTGGTTTTTTTTTTCCCCTTAACTTGCCTCTTCCATTTCTATTTTGAAAATCTGAGATGACAGTGTTGTATGCAATTAAAGGCGCATTATTTTCATTTTGTAATTTTGGTTATGCTAAGAGCAGGACTTTTCACGATCCCGGATCCGGGATGTCTATGCAATTAGTTGTATTTTGTGTGACATAACTCCATCAGTCCTATTTATGATATCATTCACTAAAATTATACCTTTTTAAAAAATGTCTTCAAAAATACATTTAAAAAAATCAATTAGTATATTTGAGTTTAACCACAATATTTATTGTATTATTTGTTCTGTCTTTTCAGGTGGATTAAACTGAAATTGCAACCAACTTTCTAAGGATTGTTTAAAAATAATGATATTTTGGATATTTCCTTTTCAAACAACCGAAAGTAAGCAGGTGTAATCTGAATAAAGGGAAAAAGGCCCTTCTTGAACATAGGATGAGACATTCTTACCATTTTACTAGAGAACCAGTTTGGATTTAAGTATAACTTTTGTATGACTGATGCCTTTAGTGAGAGGTCTAATGCTTTAATGTTTAATAATTTCTGCCCTCCGAATTCATATTTGTTATATAAATAGGCCCTTTTAATTTTGTCTGGCTTGCCATTCCAAATATTTTTTGTTCCTATAATTTAAAAAGCAGGTCACTAGGTGTAGGCAAAATCATAAGCAAATAATGTAGGTAAACTGTGATAGGACTAAAGAGTTAATCAGGGTGATTTTTTTCACAAATAGACAGGTATTTTCTTTTCCATGGTAGCAAGATCTTATCTATTTTTGCTAACTTTCTATAAAAATGTATTGGAGTGAGATAATTTCTTTATTTTGTGATTTGTATACAGAGTATATCTACATCTCCGTCAGACCATTTAATTGGTAAACTACATGGTAATGTGAAATTAGCATTTTTTAGTGATCCAATACATAATATAGTACACTTATCATCATTTGGTTTTAATCCAGAGAGGATAGCAAAAGTATCTAGATCCTCAATGAGGCTGTGGAGAGATTCTAATTGTGGTTTTAAAAGAAAACATGAATCATTCGCGTACAATGACACCTTAGTTTTTAAGCCACAGATTTCCCTTAATACTATTGTTTAATCTAATTTTAACAGCTAACATTTCGATAGCAAAAATAAATAGATATGTCAATAGTGGACAACCTTGTTTTACTCCTCTATATAGTTTAAAACTTTCTGAGATGTAGCCATTATTTACTATTTTACACCTAGGGTTACCATACATCATTTTATCCCATTTTATAAGAGATTCCCCAAAAGGTACATTTTCTAGGCACTTATAAACTCCAGTCGTACTTTATCAAAGCGTTTTCAAAATCAGCTATGCAAACCAGGCCTGGTGTCCCCGATATTTCATAGTATTATATTGTTGCCAGTACTTGTCTTATATTATCTCCAATGTATCGTCCATGTAAAAAAACTGTCTGATGAGGATGAATAATATCTGACAATACTTTTTTAATTCTATGTGTCAAGCATTTTGCTAGGATTTTTGCATCACAACACTGAAGTGTAAGAGGTCTCCAAATGTTTAAATGGACTGGACCTTTATATATACCATTTGGGTCCTGTTTCAGTAATAATGATATCAGACCTTCTTGTTGCGTGTTTGATAATCTACCATTTATATAGGAGTGGTTAAAACATGCTAATAATGGTCCTCTGAGTATATCAAAAAACGTTTTGTATACTTCCACTGGCTTGCCATCCAGCCCTGGAGCTTTCCCATCCTTACAGGCCCCAATTGCCTCAAGCAGTTCCTCCTCCTGTAATTTGGCCTTCACATGAGTCTTTCTGTACAGATGTTAATTTTACATTATTATTAGGAAAATAATCCATACAATTAGTTTCAGTTAGTGGAGATGGAGGAGACTGAAACAAAAACATATTCTTAAAGTACTTTACTTCCTCTTTCAAAATATCATTTGGTGAATCATGCGTGACTCCATCATTTGTAACAACTTTTAATAAAAACATTTTTGTAGAATTTCTATATTGAAGATTGAAAAAGAATTTGGTGCATTTTCCCCATATTCCATCCAGTTCGCTTTATTTTTTACAATATATTACACTGGATCTTTCTTGAATAAGTTCCTCCATTTCTTATTCCTCTATCTTATTCTGTGCATCTATGTTACAGTTTTTATTGCTATCTAACTGTACTGTTAGTCCTTCAATTTCCTTTGTTAATATGGACTCTTTTGATCTAGATTGCTTTTGTTTTATAGATGAGTACTGAATTGCATGGCCTCTAAAGACACACTTAAAAGTGGTCCATACAATAAGGGGATCTGCTGTAAATCAAATCAAATCAAATTTTATTTGTCACATACACATGGTTAGCAGATGTTAATGTGAGTGTAGCGAAATGCTTATGCTTCTAGTTCCGACAATGCAGTAATAACCAACGAGTAATCTAACCTAACAATTCCACAACTACTACCTTAAACACACAAGTGTAAAGGGATAAAGAATATGTACATAAAGATATATGAATGAGTGACGGTACAGAATGGCACAGGCAAGATGCAGTAGATGGTATAGAGTACAGTATATGCATATGAGATGAGTAATGTAGAGTATATAAACATGAAGTGGCATAGTTTAAGGTGGCTAGTGATACATGTATTACATAAAGATTGCAAGATGCAGTAGATTATATAGAGTACAGTATATACATATACATATGAGATGAGTAATGTAGGGTATGTAAACATTATATTAAGTGGCTAGTGATACATTTTTTACATCAATTTCCATAAATTTCCATTATTAAAGTGGCTGGGGTTGAGTCAGTATGTTGGCAGTATGTTGGCAGCTGCCACTCAATGTTAGTGGTGGCTGTTTAACAGTCTGATGGCTGTTTTTCAGTCTCTCGGTCCCTGCTTTGATGCACCTGTACTGACCTCACCTTCTGGATGATAGCGGGGTGAACAGGCAGTGGCTCGGGTGGTTGTTGTCCTTGATGATCTTTATGGCCTTCCTGTGACATCGGGTGGTGTAGGTGTCCTGGAGGGCAGGTAGTTTGCCCCCGGTGATGCGTTGTGCAGACCTCACTACCCTCTGGAGAGCCTTACGGTTGTGGGTGGAGCAGGTGCCATACCAGGCGGTGATACAGCCCGACAGAATGCTCTCGATTGTGCATCTGTAGAAGTTTGTGAGTGCTTTTGGTGACAAGCCGAATTTCTTCAGCCTCCTGAGGTTGAAGAGGCGCTGCTGCGCCTTCTTCACAAAGCTGTCTGTGTGGGTGGACCATTTCAGTTTGTCCGTGATGTGTACGCCAAGTAACTTAAGACTTTCTACCCTCTCCACTACTGTCCTGTCGATGTGGATAGGGGGTGCTCCCTCTGCTGTTTCCTGAAGTCCACAATCATCTCCTTTGTTTTGTTGACGTTGAGTGTGAGGTTATTTTCCTGACACCACACTCCGAGGGCCCCTCACCTCCTCCCTGAAGGCCGTCTTTTCGTTGTTGGTAATCAAGCCCCACTCACCAAACCTCCCACACAGTCGTGGGTGAACAGGGAGTACAGGAGAGGGCTCAGAACGCACCCTTGTGTGGCCCCAGTGTTGAGGATCAGCGGGGTGGAGATGTTGTTACCTACACTCACCACCTGGGGGCGGCCCATCAGGAAGTCCAGTACCCAGTTGCACAGGGCGGGGTTGAGACCCAGGGTCTTGAGGTTGATGACGAGTTTGGAGGGTACTATGGTGTTAAATGCTGAGCTGTAGTTGATGAACATCATTCTCACATAGGTATTCCTCTTGTCCAGATGGGTTAGGGCAGTTTACAGTGTGGTTGTGATTGCGTCGTCTGTGGACCTATGGGGCGGTAAGCAAATTGGAGTGGGTTTAGGGTGTCAGGTAGGGTGGAGGTGATATGGTCCATGACTAGTCTCTCAAAGCACTTCATGATGACGGAAGTGAGTTACAATGCGGTAGTCGTTTAGCTCAGTTACCTTAGCTTTCTTGGGAACAGGAACAATCATGGCCCTCTTGAAGCATGTGGGAACAGCAGACTGGGATAAGTATTGATTGAATATGTCCGTAAACACACCAGCCAGCTGGTCTGCGCATGCTCTGAGGGCGCGGCTGGGGATGGCATCTCGGCGTGCAGGCTTGCGAGGGTTAACACGTTTAATTGTTTTACTCACATTGGCTGCAGTGAAGGAGAGCCCGCAGGTTTTGGTAGCGGGCCGTGTCAGTGGCACTGTATTATCCTCAAAGCGAGCAAAAAAGTTATTTAGTCTGTCTGGGAGCAACACATCCTGGTCCGCGACGGGGCTGGTTTTCTTTTTGTAATCCGTGATTGACTGTAGACCCTGCCACAAACCTCTTGTGTCTGAGCCGTTGAATTGCGACTCTACTTTGTCTCTATACTGACACTTAGCTTGTTTGATTGCCTTGCGGAGGGAATAGCTACACTGTTTGTATTCGGTCATGTTTTCGGTCACCTTGCCCTGGTTAAAAGCAGTGGTTCGCGTTTTCAGTTTCGCGCGAATGCCGCCATCAATCCACGGTTTCTGGTTTGGGAATGTTTTAATCGTTGATGCACTTTCTAATGAACTCGCTCACCGAATCAGCGTATTCTTCATTGTTGTTGTTGGACGCAATGCGGAACATATCCCAGTGTTATACCTATTTTATGTCTGAAAAAGTCAGTTATAAATTCTTCTGGCCTAGTTCTAAACAATTTATCATCTATTCGGCTTTGATTCAATTTCCAATATCCTCACCCACATGGAAATTATGGAAGAGTAATATATATGCCAATTATGTGATGATCAGACCGCATTGTGTCCCCTATCAACACTTTTTAAACTTTTGGTGTAAGAGAGAATGGCATAAGAAAGTAGTCAAGATGACTAGCTTGATTAAGCCTCTGCATGTACAGTGGGGCAAAAAAGTATTTAGTCAGCCACCAATTGTGCAAGTTCTCCTACTTAAAGAGATGAGAGAGGCCTGTCATTTTCATCATAGGTACACTTCCACTATGACAGACAAAATGAGAAAAAAATGCAGAAAATGACATTGTACAATTTTTAATGAATTTATTTTCAATTTATGGTGTAAAATAAGTATTTGGTCACCTACAAACAAGCAAGATTTCTGGCTCTCACAGACCTGTAACTTCTTCTTTAAGAGGCTCCTCTGTCCTCCACTCGTTACCTATATTAATGGCATCTGTTTGAACTTGTTATCAGTATAAAAGACACCTGTCCACAACCTCAAACAGTCACACTCCAAACTCCACTATGGCCAAGACCAATGAGCTGTCAAAGGACACCAGAAACAAAATTGTAGACCTGCACCAGGCTGGGAAGACTGAATCTGCAATAGGTAGGCAGCTTGGTTTGAAGAAATCAACTGTGGGAGCAATTATTAGGAAATGGAAGACATACAAGACCACTGATAATCTCCCTCGATCTGGGGCTCCACGCAAGATCTCACCCCGTGGGGTCAAAATGATCACAAGAACGGTGAGCAAAAATCCCAGAACCACACGGGGGGACCTAGTGAATGATCTGCAGAGAGCTGGGACCAAAGTAACAAAGCCTACCATCAGTAACATTGCCAACAAAGGGTATATAACAAAGTATTGAGATAAACTTTTGTTATTGACCAAATACTTATTTTCCACCATAATTTGCAAATAAATAAATTAAAAATCCTACAATGTGATTTTCTGGATTTTTTTCTTCTCATTTTGTTTGTCATAGTTGAAGTGTACCTATGATGAAAATTACAGGCCTCTCTCATCTTTTTAAGTGGGAGAACTTGCTCAATTGGTGGCTGACTAAATTCTTTTTTGCCCCAGTGCAGCCTGTCATTTTACTGTTGTTTTTATTTCTTTACCTACCTATTGTTCACCTCATACCTATTTTGCACTATTGGTTAGAGCCTGTAAGTAAGCATTTCACTGTAAGGTCTACCTGTTGTATTCGGTGCACGTGACAAATAAAATCTGATTTGATTTGACTTTTCTATGTGAATTTGGTCAGGTCGTCCACAAAGTTACCTACTGGACCTTGATGGACCAGCCATGTTTAGCCTTCCATTCCCGTGACCAGTAATGCTTCCTATACTTTCAATGCATTTTTTTTGCAAAAGATGGGTAAAGCTTGGCACAAAACAAAAAAGGTGTGTAAACTGCATTTACCCTCCACTACACCAGTGCCCATGACATGATTTCAAAGCAAAGTTCAAATGATATTTCAGTGTCCATAATTTAGGTCTGCCTGATTACCAACAGGGTTGTAAACATAAATCCATGTGCATGCAAGCAAACATGACTGATGGATTGGCCTATTTGTCAAAGCATCAGCTGCAACACACCACTAACTTCTCTGTCCACAAGACAGCGCTATGCAGGCTTGTTGCATCACACTGTGAATGACATGCTGGTGTGACTGTGAGCTCAGCCAGCTCAGGCCATAAGGCTCAGCAACCAGCAGGCTGTTTGTGTATTGTGTGGCAGTGGTGGGCACAGCACAGTACAGCACAGGGCAGGCCCGATGGATTAACATGAGAATGGGGAGTCAGTGAGTGGAGAGAGGGCTGGTATAAAAGAGGGGGGTGCAGAGTTTGATCTCTGTCACAGTAGCGCTCATGACCTCACCTTGCGTCTCTGCTCCGCCTCCAAGCACTCTTGCTGACTGTGGTTTCTCTCTATTCTCTCCTCCTCCCTCCTCCTCCTTGTCTTCCCTTGACTCCTCCTCCTCACCCTGCCCTTCCTCCTCCTGCTCCTCCTCCTTCTCCTCCTCTCTGTCAGCATGGATGACAACATAGAAATCCACACCTTCCTGTACTTTGCCTACGGCAGCAACCTACTGAAGGAAAGGCTCCAGCTCAAGAACCCCTCCGCTTCCATCCACTGTGTGGCCAGACTCAAGGTACGACCCGACCTGACCTGACTATAAGGAGGACCTGGGAGGACACCTGACCTTAACCTGACCCTCTCTATCTCTCCTCTCCAGGACTACAAGCTGATATTTGGGAACTACAAGGGTCTGGCCAGTGACCGCTGGCATGGGGGTGTGGCGACCATCGAGAACAGCCCAGCAGACGAGGTGTGGGGAGTGGTATGGAGGATGAACGTGGCCGACCTCGAGTCTCTAGACAGGTAAGAGACCTTCATCTTGTTCACCTAATCCAAGTTGGTGCATACCGTGTCTACTTTATATCAAGGCTGTATCACAACCGGACGTGATTGGGAGTCCAATAGAGCGGCGCACAATTGGCCCAGCGTCGTCCAGGGTTTGGACGGTGTAGCCCATTATTGTAAATAAGAATTTGTTCTTAACTGACTTGCCTAGTTAAATAAATGTTACATTAAAACATTAAAAGAAATACTAAGCCTGTTGTGTCCTTCTGAGTGCTTCTTCATCGTGGTTGAAGTGGTCTAGTTCTAACCCGTTCAAAAGTTGTGTGGGTGGGTGTATTTATATTTGTGTGTGTGTGTGTGCAGCCAGGAGAACGTGAGACTAGGGGCCTACAGCCCTGTGGAGGTGAATGTGAAGACTCGGGGCCAAGAGCTCAACTGTCGCACCTACATCATGAACAGCTGTATTTACGCTCCACCGTCTCCACAGTACCTCAAGGTGACACACCTCCTTTTACACTCTTTTCCTCCGCCTTTCTATCTCTCTCTCTCTATCACACACTGTCTCACTTTCTCAATCTATTTATATCTCTGTCATTCCAAATCCATTTAAGAACATGGACTTGACACGGAACCCTGTAAGACGTTAGGGACCTTACAAAGTGTAGAGAGGAACGTTTTAATGGAAGTGGTGCTCTCTATGGATATACAGTGGAAGATGAAGAGAAATGCAAATAGTTGTCTCTGAAAATGATCTCTGATAGAAATCTCTGAAAATGTATTTACCAACAAGTGCTTTTTCAAACAAATTGTAATTTAACAATATACTCTATATGCTCAAATTCATAACCAAAACAACAGCAAATCAAACAGATTCTCTAAAGGTTGTGAAAAAAGGAATTCACACATCACTCGTTACTTGCGGATGACAGTGTGGCTGACATCATCCTCTTGAATGAGTCTCTGTCACTCACTCACTGTGGTGGAAAAAATACCAGTGTTTTGGTGTTTTTTCTGGCGTGTGCCACTGACAGCTCCCAGATGGCTTTGTGTTGAAAAGACAATAGGGAAAGAGCAGCAACTAGGTCAGTGGACTTTTTGACTATTCACTCACAGCCCCTCTCCAAAATAAAACCTCCCTCTCTGAAGCATCTGGAATGCTACATATTCTGGCTTTCGCAAGAACACAGGATTTGTTTTATTTTTTATTTAGTAGATATCCATCAATTCATTCAGGATGTACCCAATCTCATGCACTGCATTGGACAATGTGAACAGTTACTAAACTGTGTTTCCAGACGGTTCATTGCACATCTAAAGGCTCTCGCTAAATAATCAAAGTGGTGTGAGCGAAAACAGCCAGCGAATGTAACAGGCGTGGAGCGTGGCTTTGTGACCCCAGAAGCTTTGTGCAGTGCTCTGTCGTGTGTGCACCAGACTCATACGGTTGAGCTGAGTGCATTGTTCCTCTGTTATGTGGCGTGTTCTATGTGTGGTGTGTGGTTCGATGGGTACAGTATTTGAGATACACACATTCTTGGGGCAGTTACTATAGCGTAAAGGTAGTTACTATTGATGTTCTGGATTTTAATGGGCGCCACTGGTCATTTATTGTCGTTAGATAACAGAAAATACTGTATAAGTGATTGTCTGATTAATATGGTTTAACTTCCTATGAAATTATACATATTTTATGTTGATTGTTCTCTGGTTGCCCCAGGTGATTTTAATGGGGGCGGAGCAGAATGGCTTGCCAAAGAACTACCAGGAGAAGCTGAGGTCCATCGAGACCAACAAGTATGAGGGCCCACTGCCTGTCATGGCTGAGCTGGAGCGGATTATGAAAAGAGCTAAGGAGAGAGCCAACCACCGATCTGACACTTAACAACACCTGGAACAAACTGCCATGTTTAGGAACTCAACTCCTGGTAGGACAATTGAAGCAAACTTCTACAACTTCCACTGTCCTACCAAGAGTTGTTGAATATCTTCTCATCTCCAGTTTGCTCCACAATTCATGTACCTTGGTTTAAAGCGAGGTAGCGACAGCATTTATTTTTCTCTAGGAATTCAAACTTGCCTAGAGAGATAACTGTGTTCAGAAACCCACTGGTTAGAGAAACCATCAAGTCCTGTGTGTAACGTTACATCTATAAGTCCTCTTCAGGAATAGTTAGTTACTGACATATAACAATGATGATGATGATGATGACACCGAGCATCCCTCAGACTGTATAGGGATTGAATGTAGAATATGATCATGTGTATTTGTACTACTTCGGTGGACAATAAAACCTCCCCGGATGTTTTGTGTTGATCTGTATAGAGTGCACAGTGGCATTAAATCAGCCTCATTCAAGATAGCCTGGTCTCAGATCTGTTTGTGGTGTCTTTCCAAATCCTATGGGTCAGTGACATGACCACGTTGTTAAGACAGCACAGAAAGATATGGGGCCAGGCTACATTCAAGATCACTTCTTCTGTTGATCCTTAAGAGTCTACTGATGCACACATGCGTGAATCTAAGTAACATAATAAAAAAATCCCCATAAAAATCCACCAATTAAAGCTAGAGATATCCACTTATGCAGGCCTTCCGCATCTGCAGTAGAAAGTGGCCGACCTACAGCGGTGTTTGTCAGACCATGAGACATCCCAAAAATTGGTCTACTCGCAGAAATTTCTGTAGCGTCCGAACGGTTTGGCCAACTAATATGACCACTCTATGGAAAGATGAGACACTCACAAACGCGATGGTGTTCTCCGTTTTTTTTGTGTTATACCTCAAAATCAAATAACTAAATGATCCATGGTATCAACATCTTAAAACAATTCCACATGTTAGCTGAGTAGAACCCCCCCGAAGTGAGTTTCCAGTATGTGGCTTTGCTGAGATGGTGACCAGAGAAAATCAGCTGTATCATACATCTGTGTCTTACAGTAATGCAACGCTAGAAGAAGACAGGAGAGAGAGACGGAACATGTTATTGAATCCAATAATAAAAATGTATGCAAAGCCATAAACGTCATTGTTAGATGAGAAGGTGTTTCCTTTTTTTGCTGCAAACATATTTTGAACATCGGAAGTCTGTGTACTGTATATGATTGAAGGTCTTTGTCTCCCTCTGCTGTTGACAACGGTTGGTCATTGCATCCACACAGTTCATTCAAAGTTAATTGGAAGCAGAATACCACTGTCTAGACATGTACACAAAAAAAGGTGCTCTCTAAAACCCTAAAGAGGTATTTGCTCATCTCTGAAGGAGAACCCTTTATGGTTCCAGGTAGAACCTTTTCACCCAACAAAGACCCCTTTTAGAACCCCTTTAAAAAGAGTGTAGTACTGTATCTGGTCACTGGCTAGGGTGTGGTTCAGGAGGGACCAGTTTGGTCCACAGACGATCCCAGAAGGCAGGCTGCATGGCCTGGTCCTGGGGCCAGTCCAAGTAGGTCCTGGGGATCACAATAATAACTGATTATTTGAATAAAGTATAAAGTGCTTTTATCACACTCAAGGCATTATACAACACTTGAAATACAGCATACACTAAAGTCATAATGAAGATACTGTATATAAGTAAAATATAATTTAGAAGACAAGCCTTTCAAGTCAAGTTCCTCAACACTTGAGGTCACAAAAAATATACAGTGCATTTGGAAAGTATTCAGACCACTTCACTATTCCCACATTTCGCTACGTTACAGCATGATACCGCCACCACCATGCTTCACTGTAGTGATGGTGCCTGGTTTCCTCTACAAATGATGCTTGGCATTCAGGCCAAAGAAATCAATATTGGTTTCAGCAGACCATATAATCTTGTTTCTCATGGTCTGAGGGTCCTTTAGGTGCCCGATGGCAAAGTCCAAGTTGGCTGTTATGTGCCTTTTATTGAGGAGTGGCTTCCGTCTGGCCACTCTACCATAAAAGCCTGATTGGTGGAGTGCTGCAGAGATGGTTGTCCTTCTGGAAGGTTCTCCCATCTCCACAGAGGAACTCTGGAGATCTGTCACCTCTCTGACCAAGGCCCCGATTGCTCAGTTTGGCCTGGCTGCCAACTCTGGGAAGAGTCTTGGTGGTTCCCAACTTCTTCCATTTTAGAATGATGGAGGCCACTGTGTTATTAGGGAGCTTCAATGCTGCAGAATTTGTTGGTACCTTTCCGCAGATCTGTGCTCAATTTTGAGTCTCATAGCAAAGGGTCTGAATACTTATGTAAATAAGGTATTTCTGTAGTTTTTTGCTATACATTTGCAAAAAATGGCTAAAAACCTGTTTTCGCTTTATGGGGTATTGTGCGTAAATTGATATTTAATCAATTTTAGAATAAGGCTGTAACGTAACAAAATGTGGAGTGGTCTGATTGCTTTCTGAATGCACTGTATGTTTTTGCAAGGATGTTTCCTAGTTAAATAAATGATAGAATGTAGTTCACAGAACCCCCTCTCCACATGCTGTACGTACCTGGTCTTGACCAGCCTGGCCAGGCGGTGGTGGGCAGACAGCTGGCGAGGAGGGATGTCCTCCAGGAAGACCAAGATAAGGATGTCCCTTTGCTCTACCAGCAGTCGGAGGGTGGCCAGCCGCAGCTCCAGGGAGCACCAGTTACTGCGCAGGTAGTTATGACTCACCACACACACGGTGTAGCGGCTGCCTGGAACCAGACCAATAAGAAGGATCAATAGATGGTGATGCCATTGGCTTGGCATTTTTAACCGGTGAGTCTGTATATAGTAATTCTAATAGTCCAGGATACCTACCGTAGAGGCTGTCTGTGATGTTGTCCACAATGTCCTTCCCCAACTGGAAGTCCCTGCTGTGCAGACATAGACGCAGGAAGGGAGGCCCCCTCTGCTCCAGGCCCGGAAGCAGCTGCTCCACCACCCAGTGCTTGTCTCTCCCAATGTACGACACAAAGCATCATATCAGTAGCGCCCCCTGAGGTTGGGCCTCCGTACAGCCTCTTCCAGCCAGCAGCGGATGATGTGGCAGAAGGCCAGCAGGTATTCCCGAGCCAGCTGATGGAGCAGCACCACCAGCATGAAGATGAGCAGGCCCAGCGAGGTGCAGAGGAACAGGACAAAGCCCACATCCAGGGAACAGTTAGCTGCTGAGTACCTGAGATGGACGGTGCAATGATGGAAACAAAGACATCCCTTGACGCTTAGATGACTCATATTATGGACACTATCAATAGAGAAAGCATTCGAAACAGGTCGTGGCTGCACATCCAGGCCTAGATGGCAAGTCCAAATGCTAAACGGCCATGGTGGTGTTCTATGTGTGTGTTGCCTCTATGGTTGTACAATAAATAGATGCTCTTCATTATAAGTATATCTTTCTTCTTACCTGCAAAGTCCTGGATTCCATTCTCATTTTTACATGTCACGTCTGCTTCCCCAGGGTGATAAAATACGACCTGGACATGTATCTGTCTTTCAGCCCAGGCGAGCAGCCAGGTATTGTCACAGCTGCAGTCCAAGCGAAAATTGTAGAGTAGCAGGTACCTCAGGTTGGTCAGCGGCTCTGTGAAGCTCTCCATCACACTGAACTCCTCTGGGATGTGGACTGACATCTGTCTGAGGAGAAGGCAGAAAACAGTTCACTCTAAGGGCCCAAACGGAGGCCAGCTTGTAGAAGCTGCTAGCCAACAGAATAATTTCAGCAAAATAATTTGTAGTTGTAGCTCGTAGTGCCATAGTCTTGTCTAGTGGTGGCAAATCCAGACCACACATGGTCCCTTGTGGCATCCCACTGGGCAAAAACTGGTTGAATCAAAGTTGTATCCAATGTTGGAAAACTGATTGGATTTGCAAAAAGTCATCAACGTAAGGGCATTTCGTATTTTCACCCAACTAGTAACTTCAATCCAATGACATGGTGACATATGTTGTTGACTTCACGTTGAATTCACGGTTAGTTGACAACAACGAAATGTAATTCAAAACTAGACATTGAACTGACATCTGTGCTCAGTGGGATGGGTTCAAACCCCACCTGCCTTCACATGGGTGGGTGTTTCTATTATCTACCTGAGGGAATGCAGGTCTCTGTTCATCTCCTCCTCCAGACTGAGGATCCTGCAGGTGACCAGGTTCAGGGTCTCCAGCTTGGTGAGGTTGTGGAACATAGTGGCCAGCCCTGGCTGCCGGTAGAGTTCCACTCCCATTAGCGTCAGATACCTACAGTTGGATTATAATCAGTTACCTTGTAAATGCACTTTTGAAATAATCTGTCATACTTATTTTTATTCTTTAGACCACTACTGCTCTTAAACCCCATTCATACTTTTAAAAAAGCAGGCAGGCCAGACTTGGATGGTTTGCATACAGTACAGCTTTTAATCTAATTTATAGTATACTTTTGAAACTATACAGCTGTTTGTCCTCACTCTACCGTTAAGTAAATGGATAAATAGATACCTCATCTCCACAAGTGTGTTCAGGTCAAATGCAGCTGACAGCACAGAATTGAAGCCAAAGTACTGTAGGGAGGTGAAGTATCTTGCGGCAAAATGAGACCCACACAGGAGGCGTTCCGTTATGGCTGTGAGGCTGACGACGGACTGGAAAAACGGTCTCCAGCAGTCCTGGAAGAATACAGTTGTGGCACTGAGCTGAAGGGAAATCCCTGGTTTTGGGGTGCTGTTGCTGCTGATGATGATGTTGAGGGTGTACCACATGGAAGAAATGTTCATGTGCATTAACCCTTGAGGGAACACACCAAATATGTGTGTCAGATTCACATTCACGCTACTCTCCAACTCACTAGGCAAAGGTTGAAAGTCCCCTAAACATATGTGCTTCAGCAAAGTGAGGTGGATGAAGGTAAATGCTTCAATCGTTTCAAGTGGGTTTAGTTCCAGATTTAGGGTTTCCAAGCAATGCAGGCCAAAGAAACTGTTCTCTGTTATCTGAGAGATCTTGTTATTCCGTAGGTCTAAGAACCTCAATTTAGCTAGTTCCTTAAATGTAAAGTCTGCAACAGTGGTAATCTGATTTCCTGACAAAATCAGCTGTTTCAGATTCTTCAAGCAACCAAACTGCTCTGAGGTGATGTTTGGGATTTGAAAGCTTAACAGGCGCAGTTTTTTCAGCCACAGAACGGGACCCTTTTGAATGTCACAAAGCATACTGATTTCAACTTCCCTCGAGTGCATAAGGAAAACACCCAAATCAACGAGATTCTTCAAATCATGGATCAAACTCAAGTTAATTGCATCATGATCATGTTCATAATAATTTAAATGAATCTTCTTTATCCCCTGGCAGTTTCTCACAGCAGATGTGGTGTTCCAGAATTTATCATTTCTTACATTCATTTATGTGATTGAGAGTTTGAATACTGTTTCACAAACTGACTCAAAGGAAATGCATTTGTTGTAAAAATCAAATGCCTGCAGCCTTTTGATGCCAGACTGCAGAAGCTGTGTCTGTGGCTCATCAACTATAGGCAAAGAGAGATCTGTGATGTTTTCAAAGCATTTGAATGCACCTTTTTCTAAGTGATGAGCGTTAGGGAATGAAAATCTCACCTCTTGAAGATGATAGAAATGAGGAAGCTCAAGAACAGCTCCTTTGGTGTCAGAGCACTTTGGGGGTCTCAAAGTGACTATCTCCTCTGACTTAAATGTCAGGCTTGTTATTGACTGTGACATATTAACTATCCTGCATAGCAAATCAGATAGCTCCTGTGCACAACATCTGTTGACTGTGAGTTTCTTCAATAGGGGGATCCCTCCAAATACGTCCAGTGCCATCACAGAAAGCATGCAATCAATCGTCAATGGAAAGTTCCTCCAGATTAGTCAGGTCCCTGAAAGTGTTGGATAGAAGCGATGCATTGTTACAGACATATCAGTGTGGATGACGGATCACCACCTCAAGCTGAACCTCGGCAAGACGGAGCTGCTCTTCCTCCCGGGGAAGGACTGCCCGTTCCATGATCTCGCCATCACGGTTGACAACTCCATTGTGTCCTCCTCCCAGAGCGCTAAGAACCTTGGCGTGATCCTGGACAACACCCTGTCGTTCTCAACCAACATCATGGCGGTGGCCCGTTCCTGTAGGTTCATGCTCTACAACATCCGCAGAGTACGACCCTGCCTCACACAGGAAGCGGCGCAGGTCCTAATCCAGGCACTTGTCATCTCCCGTCTGGATTACTGCAACTCGCTGTTGGCTGGGCTCCCTGCCTGTGCCATTAAACCCCTACAACTCATCCAGAACGCCGCAGCCCGTCTGGTGTTCAACCTTCCCAAGTTCTCTCACGTCACCCCGCTCCTCCGCTCTCTCCACTGGCTTCCAGTTGAAGCTCGCATCCGCTACAAGACCATGGTGCTTGCCTACGGAGCTGTGAGGGGAACGGCGCATCCAGGCTCTGATCAGGCCCTACACCCAAGCAAGGGCACTGCGTTCATCCACCTCTGGCCTGCTCGCCTCCCTACCATTGAGGAAGTACAGTTCCCGCTCAGCCCAGTCAAAACTGTTCGCTGCTCTGGCCCCCAATGGTGGAACAAACTCCCTCACGACGCCAGGACAGCGGAGTCAATCACCACCTTCCGGAGACACCTGAAACCCCACCTCTTCAAGGAATACCTAGGATAAGATAAGTAATCCTTCTCACCACCCCCCCCTTAATGATTTAGATGCACTATTGTAAAGTGGCTGTTCCACTGGATGTCAGAAGGTGAATTCACCAATTTGTAAGTCGCTCTGGATAAGAGCGTCTGCTAAATGACTTAAATGTACACTGTATCATCCCCTTACAGTTCAGAGAGAGTGTCTTTACACTGGACAGTCTCTTGAAGGTGCCATGGAGAAATGTAGGTAGAAAGCCCTCTAGGTGAAGTCTCTCAAGAGCATAGAATCGAGAGAGAGCGCCAGATTGCATTACGTATCCACTCCTGATCTCAAGACAGAGGGTCTGGTAGTTTGATGGAACAACAGAGAGGTTGACTTTGAGGTCATATATATCCCAGCAACTGGCAGTGAAGCCGATCATGCTTGGGCAGTTAGCGTGAATGTACATCCAGTAATTAACTTTCTCATAGAGAATACATTTGTTACTCAGCCAACCCCAGGAACCAAAGATCCAAAATACAAATAGTCCCAACTGAACACAGACCAGGCTCATCTTTCTTGTGAAGTACCTCAGAGACAATGGTCAGTTAGAATGACTTGATGCTTGTGCTGCAGTTTGAGTATATATACCTATCTGTGCAATCTTTTTTTGGTCTGTTTTCTTACTGGCTTTGACAGAAAGAGAAAGGCTGTTGTACACAGATAAGGTTGTTGTTGCTCACCTCTTTCTAACTTCCCTTCCAACAAAATATATATAAGAGAACTGGTGGAGTGCATGGTTTGAATCTTTAAAATTAGATGATCAAATATAGCACTGATTGCAGAAGAAACATGTAATGCATTAATGCATGCACAAAATATATTTCACAAATGACCTAAAACAAATATTGTATCGGTGGAATATAACTTTAGAATCCTTTTGGAAGTGAAACGTATAGTATTGGTAAATATTGTAGTTATTGAACATGAACCTAATCTCCTAATCTTACTTCTTAACTTTAGTCTTAAAGCTACAATTCACTGAATGCTTCTATTGAGAAAGGATTCACAGGGGGCTGTTGCTACGGATGTAAATATAAGCCCAACAACAGTGCAAAAAAATCTGGTTTCAACAGTGGTGGAAAAAGTACCCAATTGTCATACTTGAGTAAAAGTAAATATACCTTAATAGAAAAGGACTCAAATAAAAGTGAAAGTCACCCAGTAAAATACTACTTGAGTAAAAGTCTAAAAGTATTCGGTTTTAAATACATTTAAGACTCTGACGAGCCCGAGGCAGAGAATATACGGCTCCCTAGGGAATAGGCCCGAACCCCAGTGAACTGCGTGAAGAGGAGGCGGATGAAGAGAGGCTGGAGAGCTGGTTGCCTTCTGAGAAATTGGAGGCAATTGAAAAAAAACATTCCCCTCAATTCTGCTAGCAAACATGCAATCTTTGGACAATAAAATGGATGAGTTATTGGAAAGATTAAACTACCAACGGGACATTAAAAACTGTAACATCTTGTGCTTCACGGAGTCATGGCTGAACGATGACAATATCAACATACAGCTGGCTGGTTATACGATGTACCGGCAGGATAGAACAGCTGCGACTGGTAAGACAAGGAGCGGCGGTCTGTGTATTTTTGTAAACAACAGCGGGTGCATGATACCTAAGGAAGTCTCAAGCTATTGCTGAGGTAGAATTTCTCATGATAAGCTGCAGACCACACAATCTACGGAGAGAGTTTTCATCTATATTCTTTGTAGCTGTTTACATACCAACACAGCCTGAGGCTGGTACTAAGACAGCATTGAATGAGCTGTATTCCGCCATAATCAAACAAGAAAATGCTCACCCAGAGGCGACGCTCCTAGTAGCCAGGGACTTTAATTCAGGGAAACTTAAATCAGTTTTACCAAACTTCTATCAGCATGTCAAATGTTCAACCAGAGGGAAAATAATTCTGGACCAAGTATACTCCACACACAGAGATGCATACAAAGCTCTCCCTCGCCCTCCATTTGGCAAATCTGACCATAATTCCATCCTCCTGATTCCTGCTTACAAGCAAAAATTAAAGCAGGAAGCACCAGTGACTAGATCAATAAAAAGTGGTCAGATGAAGCGGTTGCTAAGCTACAGGACTGTTTTGCTAGCACAGACTGGAATATGTTCCGGGATTACTCCAATTGCATTGAGGAGTACACCACATCTGTCATCGGCTTCATCAATAAGTGCATTGATGACGTCGACCCCACAGTGACCACACGTACATACCCCGACCAGAAGTCATGGATTACAGGCAACATCTGCACTGAGCTAAAGGCTAGAGCTGCTGCATTCAGGGATCGGGACTCTAACCCGGAAGCTTATAAGAAATCTCGCTATGCCTTCCGAAAAAAACATCAAACAGTCAAAGCATCAATACAGGACTAAGTTTGAGTTGTACTACACCAGCTTTGATGCTCATCGGATGTGGCAGGGCCTGCAAACCATTACAGACTACAAAGGGAAGCACAGCCAAGAGCTGCCCAGTGACACGAGCCTACCAGACGAGCTAAACTACTTTTATGCTCGCTTAGAGGCAAATAACACTGAAACATGCATGAGAGCAACAGCTGTTCCGGAAGACTGTGTGATCATGATCTCTGCAGCCGATGAGTGTAAGACCTTTAGACAGGTCAACATTCACAAGGCCGCAGGGCCAGACGAATTACAAGGAAGTGTGCTGCGTGCATGCGCTGACCAACTTGCAAGTGTCTTCACTGACATTTTCAACCTCTCCCTGTCTGAGTCTCTAATACCAACATGTTTTAAGCAGACCACCATAGAGCCTGTGCCCAAGAACACTAAGGTAACCTGCCTAAACCCGTAGCACTCACGTCTGTAGCCATGAAGTGTTTTGAAAGGCAGGTCAAGGCTCACATCAACACCATCATCCCGGAAACCCTAGACCCACTCCAATCTACATGCCACCCCAACTGATCCATAGATGATGAAGTCTCTATTGCACTCCACACCTGTACAAAAGGAACACCTATGTGAGAATGCTATTCATTGACTACAGCTCAGCGTTCAACACCATAGTGCCCTCAAAGCTCATCAATAAGCTAAGGACCCAGGGACTAAACACCTCCTTCTGCAACTGGATCCTGGACCTCCTGACAGCCGCCCTAGGTGGTAAGGGTAGGTAACAACACATCTGCCACGCTGATCCTCAACACAGGGGCCCCTCAGGTGTGTGTGCTCAGCACCCTCCTGTACTTCATGTTCACTCATGACTGCAAGGCCAATCACGACTCCAACGCCATCATTACATTTGCCGATGACACAACAGTGGAAGGCCTGATCACCAACAACAATGAGACAGCCTATAGAGAGGAGGTCAGAGACCTGGCCGTGTGGTGCCAGGACAACAACCTCTTCCTCAACGTGATCAAGACAAAGGTGATTATTGTGGACCACAGGAAAAAGAGGACCAAGCACGCCCTCTCTTGGACGGGCCTGCATTGGAGCAGGTTGAGAGCGTCAAGTTCCTTGGTGTCCACATCACTAACAAACTAACATGGTCCAAGCACATCATGACAGTAGTGAAGCGGGCACGCAAAACCTATTCCTCCTCAGGAGACTAAAAAGATTTGGCATGGGTCTTCAGATCCCTAAAAGGTTCTATAGATGCACCATCGAGAGCGTGGTTGCATCACTGCCTGGTATGGCAACTGCTCGGCCTCCGACCACAAGGCACTACAGAGGGTAGTGCGAATGGCCCAGTAATCACTGGTGCCAAGCTTCCTGCCATCCAGGACCTCTATACCAGGCGGTGTCAGAGGAAGGCTCTAAAAATTGTCTATGACTCCAGCCACCCTAGTCATAGACTGTTCTCTCTACTACCACACGGCAAGCGGTACCGGAGCGCCAAGTCTAGGTCCAAGAGGCTTCTAAACAGCTTCTACCCCCAAGCCATAAGACTCCTGAACATCTAGTCAAATGGCTACCCAGACTATTTGCATTGCCCTCCCCCTCCCCTCCCTCTCCACACCACTGCCACTCTCTGTTGTCAACGGTGCATAGTCACTTTAATTAACTCTACCTACATGTACATACTACCTCAACTAACCGGTGCGCCCGCACATAGACTTTTTACCGGCACCCCCCTGTATATGTTTTTTTTTTTTACTGCTGCTCTTTAATTACTTTTCTCTTATTCTTATCCATATTTTTTTTAACTGCACTGTTGGTTAGGGGCTCGTGAGTAAGGGTTTCAATGTAAGGTCTGTTGTATTCGGAGGATGTGACTAATACAATTTGATTTGAAAAAGTAAATGTAATTGCTAAAATATACTTAAATATCAAAAGTTTACGGAGAGCCAGGGGCACACTCCAACACAATTTACAAACAAAGCATTTGTGCAAGTCGGCCAGATCAGATACAGTAGGGATGAGCAGGGATTTTCTCTTTAAGTGTGTTGTACCCTTTTCCTGTCCTGTTAAATATTCCAAATGTAACAAGTACTTTTGGGTGTCAGGGAATAGTAGAAAGTACATTATTTTCTTTAGGGATGTAATGGAGTAAAACTAAAAGTTGTCAAAAATATAATTAGTAAAGTTAAGTATAGATGCCCCAAAACACTACTTAACTAGTACTTGAAAGTATTTTTATTTAAGTACTTAACACCACTGAGTTTCAAGTGGCACTATGGCCACACTAGTTTAAATTGCATTCATTTATAATAAAATCCCCTCTCTCATTTCACCCAGAATGGATTCTATGTTTTGTTGTAACTGAATCATGTTAGAACTGTAATGAAAAAGAAGGATAATCTTATCAACTGAAGGGGACCGGGTGTTCTGTCTGTTTTGTCTATCCATGCATGCCCCTTCTCGTTTAGCGCTCAGCCAATCAGTGCACCGTCACGCTGAGGTACAGTAGGCGAGCCCTTTCTCTAGAGACAGCAAGTAATAAAATGACAACATTTTCGACTGGTTAACATACTCACCATCACAACGCGGATAGACCATGTCATACCTTACTTACACGATTTTACTTGCACTGTTCCATCAACAAATTGCATCAAAAGCGGTTCCACATCCGTGTTTAACTACTTTATGTGTTTTTTTTATGGCAGTAATCTGCTGAAGGTAAAACTGCAGTTGAATAATCCATTCTCAGTTTTTGTTACAACGGGCAGTTTGAAGGTAGGTTTCAGTGCGTATGTTTTGTTGTGAGTACGTTGAAAAGTTGGCACCAAGCATAGTAGGTTGGCATCGGAGTTTTAATTTGCCATAATACGTGTGCAAGCTATTAATTATGCTGTTAGCAATGCTTTAACATATAATTGTGATTGGGCTACGTACATGTGATTTATGAAGTTACTGTATATGCTTTTTAATATTCTACTTGACAGGAACATGTGATTTAAATTTGGATACTGGAAGAAAGAGTTCAACAACACCAACTCTTGGCATGGAATTGTTGCTACTATATAAGAGTCCAAGGGACTTGTTCTGGAAGATGGACAAGGACAACCTCATCAGTTTAGACAAGTGGGTGGCTCATTTACAGTGTTATAGGCCTATCACTATGGGGAGTGGAACAGCCATGAATAGGAATTGTTGCAAAAATGATGTCCTAGGACCTATAGTGGGATATTCCAAATGTACATATTTGTCCTGAAGGCTGGAATAAGCCTGATAAGCCGAAGTCCCTGATTCTCCTTGTTCTCTTCCCTCAAGCAGGTCCTAATCAAATTCTGCTTCCAGTGGAAAAAGTGATACAACTGATTGAACGTACAGTATGTCGGTATGTCAAACTATAGTTTTGGCAATTTGGTTAGTTAATCTACTTTCTGCATGACACAAGTAATTTTTCCAACAATTGTTTACAGACTGATTATTTCACTTATAATTCACTGTATCACTGTTCCAATGGGTCAGAAGTTTACATACACTAAGTGTGCCTTTAAACAGCTTGGAAAATTCCAGAAAATTATGTCATGGCTTTAGAAGCTTCTGATAGGCTAATTGACATAATTTGAGTCAATTGGAGGTGTACCAGTGGACGTATGTCAAGGCCTACCTCCAAACTCAGTGCCTCTTTGCTTGACATCATGGGAAAATCAAAAGAAATCAGCCAAGACCTCAGAAAAACAATTGTAGACCTCCACAAGTCTGGTTCATCCCTGGGAGCAATTTCCAAACGTCTGAAGGTACCACGTTCATCTGTACAAACAATAGTACGCAAGTATCAACACCATGGGACCACACAGCTGTCATACCGCTCAGGAAGGAGACGCGTTCTTCTCCTAGAGATGAACGAACATTGGTGCAAAAAGTGCAAATCAATCCCAGAACAACAGCAAAGGACCTTGTGAAGATGCTGGAGGAAACAGGTACAAAAGTGTTTATATCCACAGTAAAACGAGTCCTGTATCGACATACCTTGAAAGGCAGCTCAGCAAGGAAGAAAACACTGCTCCAAAACCGCCATTAAAAAAAGCCAGACTACGGTTTGCAACTGCACATGGGGACAAATATTGCACTTTTTGGAGAAATGTCCTCTGGTCTGATGAAACAAAAATTGAACTGTTTGGCCATAATGATCATTTTTATGTTTGGAGGAAAAAGGGGGAGGCTTGCAAGCCGAAGAACACCATCCCAACTGTGAAGCATGGTGGTGGCAGCATCATGTTGTGGGGGTGCTTTGCTGCAGGAGGGACTGGTGCTCTTTGCAAATAAATGAGGAAGGAAAGTTTGTGGATATATTGAGGAAACATCTCAGGACATCAGTCAGGAAGTTAAAGCTTGGTCGCAAATGGGTCTTCCAAATGGACAATGACCCCAAGCATACTTTCTTAGCTGTGGCAAAATGTCTTAAGGACAAGAAAGTCAAGGTATTGGAGTAACCATCACAAAGCCCTGACCTCAATTCTCATAGAATATTTGTGGGCAGAACTGAAAAAGCGTGTGCGAGCAAGGAGGCCTACGAATCTGACTCAGTTACACTAGCGCTGTCAGGAGGAATGGGCCAAAATTCTCCCAATTTATTGTGGGAAGCTTGTGGAGGCTGCCTGACTCGTTTGACCCAAGTTAAACAATTTAAAGGCAATACACTCTATTAGTATTTGGTAGCATGTAAACTCCTGAACCACTGGGAATGTGATGAAATAAATAAAAGCTGAAATAAATCATTCTCTCTAGCTTTATTCTGACATTTCACATTCTTAAAATAAAGTGGTGTCAGGAATTAAATTAAAATGTCAGGAATTGTGAAAATCTTAGTTTAAATGTATTTGGCTAAGGTCTATGTAAATGTCTGACTTCAACTGAATATAACATTCTGGATTGTTTTACAGACTGTATAGAATGGCATGAATTTGTAATTTCAATCAACAGTATCTACAAAGGATTAAAAAACTTCTAACCACCCTTAACTGTGTCTTCTCCAGGCAGGAAGGAGTGGGAATAGGATTGTACAGTCCACTAGACGTTACCATTAACACAGACGAGGGAGAGGTCCTCTGTCGCACCTACCAGATGAACAACTACACAGTTCACCAGACCTCGCCTTCATACAAACAGGTATGCTATATGTCTGTCTTTTGCAATAAAGCATCTTAATCATGCCCAAATAAGGATAGTTTTGATAGCTAGTTTGAAGGATGCCTCCATTGGCCATATCCAAATGCATGAACAATGACTACAGGTGTAAAAAGTGTTATTTCATAGCAAAATGTCAAAACCCAATACAGAAGTACAGACTTATGCAAATACTCATGGGTCTTGTGTCATTAACAAAAAACAACTTACTTTGTCCTACAGGTTGTTTTTGTCTTGGAGCAAAACAAAACTGGCTTACCTCTGGATTATATTAAGAAGCTGGAGGCAGTGGAAACCAACGGCTACAGCGGTCCGTCCATTTTAGATGACATCACCGCGTTGAAACCTGCTGAAAAAGGAAAAGGCTTGTAGATGGTACCAGATGAAAGAGAAATCACTTAATGTAACAACTTTAAAGGGAAGTTGACATAAGACTCCGTTGTTTATGTTCAGTTGTCCCTGTTGTACTCTTGTGCAACATAATCAGCATAAGTAAAAATGCATTAGAGTAAATTTAAAAAACGAAGTGGCACACTGGTTTCTAGTCCCCAATGTTCTGTGTAAAATGTGAGCCAGTCATTTTATATGTGATACCAAAAAAAGGAAATTTGAATGACAATGTCTGGCATTGCATTTTGTTTCACCAAAGTTTCTCTATTTTGCATTGGGAAGCGTGAGACAAACACATACACACACACATACTTGATTGATTGGGTATAATGTCAGGGCCGGTTCCAGACATACAGTGCATTCAGAAAGTATTCAGACCCCTTGACTTTTTCCTAATTTTAATAATTTACAATCTTATTCTGAAATTGATTAAATTGTTTTTTTTCTCCCTCAACAATCTACACACAGTACCCCATAATGAGAAAGCAAAGAAGGGGTTAGAATTTTTTGCAAATGTAAAAAATAAAATGAAATGTCACATTTACATAAGTATTCAGACCATTTACTCAGTACCTTGTTGAAACACCTTTTGGTTCTTCCCATTTTTCTCTGCAGCTCCTCTCAAGCGGTCAGGTTGGATGGGGAGTGTCACTGCACAGCTATTTGTCAGCTATGTTCAACCGGGTTCAAGTCTCGGCTCTGGCTGGGCCACTCAAGGACATTCAGAGACTTGACCCGAAGCCACCCCTGCGTTGTCTTGGCTGTGTGCTTAGGGTTGTTGTCTTGTTGGAAGGAGAACCTTAGCCCCAGTCTGAGGTCCTGAGCGCTCTGGAACAGTTTTTCATTAAGAAACTCTGTACTTTGCTCAGTTCATCTTTCCTCAATCCTGACTAGTCTCCCTGGTGCTGAAAAACATCCCCACAGCATGATGCAGCACCATGCTTCACCATAGGGATGGTGCCAGGTTTCCTCCAGACATGACGCTTGGCAAACTTTTTATGGCTGCAGTCCCTGTACAGGGATCAACATCAGGGGAAATTTCAGAGTGACAAGTAATAGTACTCGATAAAACTCAAACTTTCATTAAAACACACATGCAGGGTACTCAATTAAAGCTACACTCATTGTGAATCTAGCCAACATGTCAGATTTTTTAAATGCTTTTCGGGGAAAGCATGAGAAGCTATTATCTGATAGCATGTAACCCCCCGAAATACACGAAGGGGACGTAAACAAAATAATTTGAGTAGCCGGCGCTACACAAAACGCAGAAATAAAATATAAAACATTCATTACCTTTGACGAGCTTCTTTGTTGGCACTCCTATATGTCCCATAAACATCACAATTGGGTCTTTTATTACAATTAAATCGATCCATGTATACCCAAAATGTCCATTTATGAAGACCGTCAGATCCAGGAAAAAACTCAGTTTCAAAACGCAACGTCATTTTTTTAAATTAAAAAAGTTACCTATAAACTTTGACAAAACACTTCAAACTACTTTTGTAATCCAACTTTAGGTATTAGTAAACGTTAATAATCAAATTGATCACGGAGCGATCTGTATTCAATAGCAGCAAGTCAACAAATCATGGACGATTTTCTCTCTTCCATAACTTTCTGTTGTGTACTCGATGACAGGAAGTGCCTATTTCTCATTCCACCAAGGATTAACTTCAACTCAATTCCCAACACTGGCGACATCGTGCGGAAGCTGTAGGAACTGCAAACTGGACCCTATCTATTTCTCTTGCCATAGACAATACAGAGACTGGCAGAGTGATATTTTTTGTGTGTTTTTTGTGAACAGATTTCCTTGGGGTTTGCCTGCAACAGACATTCTGTTATAGACATGACAGACATGATGTAACCAGTTTTAGAAACTTCAGAGTGTTTTCTATCCACACATACTAATCATATGCATATACTATATTCCTGGCATGAGTAGCAGGACGTTGAAATTTTGTGCGATTTTTAACAAAAAGCTGAAAAAATTCACACGCTCCTTAACAGGCTTTAGCCAAAAGTTCAATCTTCGTTTCATCAGACCAGAGAATTTTGTTTCTGGTCTGAGAGTCTTTTAGGTGCCTTTTGACAAACTCCAAGCGGGCTGTCATGTGCCTTTTACTGAGGAGTAGTTCTGTCTTGCCACTCTACCATAAAGGCCTGATTGGTGGAGTGCTGCAGAGATGGTTGTCCTTCTGGAAGGTTATCCCATCTCAACAGAGGAACTCTGGAGCTCTGTCAGAGTGACCAGAGGGTTCTTGGTCACCTCCCTGACCAAGGCCCTTCCCCGATTTCTCAGTTTGGCCAGGCGGCCAGCTCTAGGAAGAGTCTTGGTGGTTGCAATCATCTTCCATTTAAGAATGGGGGCCACTGTTTTGTTTGGGGGGGGAGGTCTTAATTGCTGCAGAATTTTGTTCCGGAGCTCTACGGACAATTCCTTCAACTTCATGGCTTGGTTTTTGGAATCCAATCGAGAAATATCTCATGGATTTTCAATGGAAACAGAATGCACCCAAGCTCAATTTTGAGTCTCATAGCAAAGGGTCTGTATACTTATGTAAATAAGGTATTTCCTGTTCTTGGGTGTGACTTTCAGATCTCCTTTTATCTATACGAACATAGAACAGGAGCAAGCTGGTTTGCAACACAGAAGAACAGGAGATTATAATAGGACAGTTTCCCTTAATTACCTCCACTTGGAGCTGTCAGTGTCGAGGTGCCCAGCTCCCATATTTCCAGCAGAGGGAGCCAACGTCGCCTCACGTACCTCCCCTCTACCATTCCCCGGGGTAGATCTCCTGGGATACCACAATTTGAAAAGACATCAAAAAATCTATTTTTGCTTTGTCGTTATGGGGTATTGTGTGTAGATTGATGAGGAAAAAATGTTAATTAATCCATTTTAGAATAAGGCTGTAACGTAACAAAATGAGGGAAAAGTCAATGGTTCTGAATACTTTACAAATGTACTGTATTCAATCCCTTGGTTAAGGCAAGCAAAAATTTGGTCAACAAGTCACATAAATTGCATGGACTGACGCTATGTGCAATAATAGTGTTTAACATGATTTTTGAATGACAACCTCATCTTTATACCCCACATAGATAATTGTAAGGTCCCTCAGTCAAGCAGTGATTTTCAAACAGATTCAACCACAAAGACCAGGTAGGTTTTTCAATGCCTGGCAAAGAAGGGCACCTATTGGTAGATTGGTTAAAAAAATCATACCTTTGAGTATCCCTTTGAGCATGGTTACATTATGAATTACACTTTGGATAGTGTATCAATACACCCATTCACTACAAAGATACAGGCGTCCTTCCTAACTCAGTTGACGGAGAGGAAGGAAACTGCTCAGGGTTTTCACCATGAGGCCAATGGTGACTTTAAAACAGTTGCAGAGTTTACTGGCTATGATAGGAGGAAATTGAGAATAGATAAACAACGTTGCAGTTACTCCACAATACTAACCTAAATGATAGTAAAAAGATGGAAGCCTGTACAGAACAAAAACATTTTCAAAACACGCATCATGTTTTCCAACAAGGCACTAAATTGATACGGCAAAAAATGTGGCAAAGCCTTTAACATTTTTGTCCTGAATACAAAATGTTTGGTTAATGCAAATACAATACATTACTGAGTACCACTTTCCATATTTTCAAGAATAGTGGTGGCTGCATCATGTTATGGGTATGTTTGTAATCGTTAAGGACTGGGGATTTTTCAGGACACAAAATGTAATGTAATGGAGCTAAGCACAGGCAAAATTCTAGAGGAAAAGCTGGGTGAACCAGGTTTCAGACACTGGGAGATGAATTCACATTTCAGCAGGGCAATAACCTAAAACACAAGGTTAAATCTACACTGGAGTTGCTTAACAAGAAGACAGTGAATGTTCCTGAGTGGTTGAGTTACGGTTTTGACTTAAGTCTATTTGAAAATCTAGCTTGAAGAATTTTGAAAAGAGTAAATGTTGGACAATTCTGGTGTGGAATGATCTTAGAAACTTACCCAGAAAGAAAACAGCTTAACCGATGCCAAAGTTCTTCTACAAAAACTTGACTCGGGGGTATGAATACTTATGTAAATTAAATATTTTATTTTCAATAAATTTGCAAAAAATTGAAAAAAAACATGTCTTCACTTTGTCGTTATGGGGTATTGTGTGAATATGGGTGTATCACGACTCAGGATATGACCCAGATGCAGACACGAGAGGCGGATAGTACAGTTCTCAGATGATTTATTAGAAGCACAGGGCAGGCAAAGGGCAGGTCAAGGTCAGGCAGAGGTTCGTGATCAGGTCAAGGTCAAGCAGGTACAGGACGGCAGGCAGGCTCGGGGTCAGGGCAGGACAGAAAATAGAACTCTATCAACAGGAAGGCGGGTAAGAACGCTGGTAAGACCTGACAAGGCGAACTGGCAACAGACAAACAGAGAACACAGGTATAAATATAGGGGATAATGGGAAGATGGGCAAACACCTGGAGGGGGGTGGAGACAAGCACAAAGACAGGTGAAACAGATCAGGGTGAGAAAAAAAACAACAAGTTATCCATTTTGAATTCAGGCTGTAACACAACAAAATGTGAAATAATTCAAGGGGTATGAAGGCACCACACATCACACATTAATGGCACTAAAACAAAATAACAAAAACGAACGTGACGCTATTAACACAAGTACTGACATGCAACTACACAGACAATAACCCACAAAACCAAAATGGCAACCTAAATAGGATCCCCAATCAGAGACAACGATAAACAGCTGCATCTGATTGGGAACCAATTCAGGCCACCATAGACCTACATATACCTAGACATACTAAAACCCCATAGATATACAAAAAACCATAGCATCTTATTTTATTAAAATGAAGCCAAAAACACAAGTGCTAGACAATACAAAATCTAAACAATCAGAGACAGCGATAAACAGCTGCCTTGTCACAGGCCACCATGACCTAACCAGAATAGATATACAAAAAACCATAAAGCCAAAAACAAAGATAACTAAGGTCAGAATAGTAAAGAAAACAAAGATAACTAAGGTCAGGGCGTGACACTTCCGTAGCAATGGAGGTAGTGTTGTCTCGGCAATGAAGCTCGCTTGGTTCCTTGGTCTTATACATAGGCTATTCATAGGCTATGCTTCAAAGTAGCCTATTTTGCATTGATAAGCAAATATATTCTCAGTGACTGTTCAAACAATAAACCAAACAATATTGTAGCCTTATTTGAATTCCCCCCAAAATGTATTTTGATTAGAAATAATAACTACTGATTCCAGGCTACTGGTGAAAACTACTGCGAGATATGTGCTTTTTTCTCCCTAACCAAAACATGATGTTCTATTTTTAGGTGATATTAGAATGAATACACAAGCAGCATTTCAAACTGGGATAATGTTTTAGGTTACACTGGCAAATATAAGAACATTTGCCGGGCATATTTTGTCATTATAAATCAAATTATCTCACATGGAGATATGAGAAGCTAAAAAGGCTGGCTAGATTTCTATATTTTTAGCCAGGCTAAAGCCAGCTAGCCAGGCCGCCAGCTAACTACAACTGGCAATGGAAGGCAACTTTCTATATTTTTAGCCAGGCTAAAGCCAGCTAGCCAGGCTGCCAGCTAACTACAACTGGCAATGGAAGGCAATTTTCTATATTTTTGCCAGCTAACTACAACTGGCAATGGAAGGCAACTTTCTATATTTTTAGCCAGGCTAAAGCCAGCTAGCCAGGCCGCCAGCTAACTACAACTGGCAATGGAAGGCAACTTTTTATGTTTTCACAAAATGAAAATACAAAAACAAAATACTTTTCTATTGCCCCCTTCTGAATGGGAGTGGAACCGGTGAGGATATCATTTTACCAAAAGGACTACTCCAAAAATCCCACTCTGCCCACGTGCGTGCAAGCACGTAGGTCAATGGAGATGGAGCTTGTAGTAACCTTAAAACGTACATTTCTCTCCACAGTGAAGAGCGGGCCTCTAAAAATGTTTGCCATCGGCTCGGGTTCCCCCAACCAAATCTCGCTTAGGGCCCCCAAAAGGCTAGAGCCGGTCCTGTATAATGTGTTTACTATTATGCTTTGCTCCTGCTGTGGAGAGAAGGAGATAATGCAGCATGCCAAATGCGAAGATACACAATCTGAGACGAAATTACAAGCATCCAAGGCTGTTTTGGGTTTCACTTCCTCATGGAAAGACCCGATAATGAGCCAGTACAGTGTTCAGTGTTTTTCCTCTCTTCGGAAAATTGTTTGAGACAAGACTAGATCTCTCTTCTAACAGTCGAAGAGAAACATTTGGTTAATATCCCTTGTACACTATTTTCAAAAGTTTAATAACCAATAGGAGATTGTCTTAATGGGGAGCTGTGATTTCCAAGTTTTTCCACAGCTATTTAGGAAAGTGCCCATAAGACCAATGTTGTGTTTTCGGCATCATTAAAGTGAAGACTTATTTTATCAAATCAATTCTCTGTAATTATTATTATGTGATTAAACTAATCATGTAAATGTAATTAACTAGGAAGTCAGGGCACCAAGGAAAATCTCAAGATTAGAAAGTTATAATTTTCCTAATATAACTTTTCAGATGTTTTAATATCTGATCAATTAGTCTTCTAATTAATGAATGATTATTTACCTCACGTTAGTCTCATTCCAAACATTGGAAATTGTGGGTTATCTGCACGAACCCAGTCTTTGCTATGAATCATCCATACATCAATTGTCTTAATAATTTATTTACTAACTAACTAAATAATCACAGAAATGCATAACAACCAAACAAACAGCAGGTATGGTTACAAAGAAATGATAGGGGATGTGACCTAGTGGGCTAAACCGGTATGGCGGCTTGGTAGACAAAGGGACTGAGAAGGGCGCGAAAGACAAAAGACACTACACAGTTGATAATTATAATAATTGAAATGCTAATCCTTTGCACGTGAACGCTCACTCATTCGTTTCGGCGGTTGTCGGTCTTCACATTCAATGGTACATAATTCCTAGCTGCAGACTAGTAATTTGTATCGAAGATTTGCTCTTATTCTGTAGGTATCGATAGTCTCAGAGTTTAACCACATGGTATGGTTAAGAATTCAACAACTATTACAACCTTAGCATATAGAGATTCGAGGTACATATTGTCTCTACTCAAACTTTAGCCCTCTTGGCAATCGAGGTACACTTGGTCTATAGTGGGCTTCTCTAGGTGGGTTTTTTATTCAGAACAGCAGAAAGGCTGTCCCCTGACGCCAGATCAATGTCTGTGCTCATGGGGCAGGCCAATGACTTAGTTAACTTTAAAGGGAATTGGGTTCTCTTTCATTAAACAGTTTAAAATCACATTACATAATTTCACAAATAGCTTCATCTTTACTCATTCATTTTATACAATAATTAGATGCAAATCTCATAACGGAGACTCTTCTATAAACAGAGTTATGGTAATGTGGCTGAATTGTCTCTCAATGAGGTCACAAACTTTAAACAAAATGGACCGGTCGTAGCTGGATTCTCCACCGACCGGTTACACATTCTCCAAAACATGGATATTGTTGAGCTCTCAAGTTCCTTTGTTTATACTGTGAACCTTTCTCTCTATATACTGCATGAGGGAGAGCGTCTCCTCCATTAATTTACGACCTGACATAACAGAGCCTGGGTGTAGGGGTTAAGAGAGAGGTGGTGAGAGAGAGAGAATTGGTGCTTGCTATATTCAAAGAGTGCCACGTCATGACAATGTTATCAACACGTTTTTGAAAGTAGGATAAATGACCCAGCTCATATTATACTGTATGTGATACTGTGCATTACACATTCACATGTCTTTTCATCCATTTTGTTGGATCCATATTTCTCTCCTAATTGATGGTTCTCTGTAATTTGCTACAGGAGATAAATATGCACACAGGAGACAATTGTAAAATCTCTGCTCATTCATAATTTATCCAATTGAAACAAAACCACTCCACTACTGAATTCCCTCTTCCAGGAAAGGCTGAATTACAGTTGCATGCATATTATGGGCTCCAGTGCCGATAATCCAGAGTAGGAACAAAGGTACAGGGTCAGGGACAGGCACAGTAGTCAGGTGGACAGGAACAGGGTCGGGACAGGCAAGGGTCAAAAACCAGGAGGACGATAAAAGAGAGGTAAGCTTGACAAACAAGACAAACTGGCACAGACAGACAGAAAAAACAGGTATAAATACCCAGAAGATAAGTGGGGAAGATGGGCGACACCTGGGGGGGTGGAGACAAGCACAAGGACAGGTGAAACATATCAGTACCACCTGGCGTTCCACCTGGGCAGACACCTGGTTGACTGGGGTGACGACGGTGAAAGTCGACGAGGAGGGCCGGGTCCAGAGTATCTTTATCGGGAACCCAGCACCTCTCCTCCGGGCCATAACCCTCCCAGTCAACCAGGTACTGGAAACACCTGCCCCATGGTCGAACCCTCAGGAGGCATCTAACTGTGTACACTGGCTGGCCATCGATGACACGGGGAGGGAAGGGCCTAGAAACAGAAGACAAGGGGCAGTCCATACATGGTTTTGACACTGGATAAAGAAAAGGAAGGAAAATACGGAGGGTACGGGGCAACAGAGGACGGACAGCAGAGGGGCTAAGGATCTTGGAGTGGGGGGAAAGGTCTTGGCTTCTAGGGGTGTAGCCGCGGCACTATAGTGGCGTGCCAGCACCTCAGGCTTGACCTTCTTAAATACCAGTCGGTGCTGTGGAAGCGAAGTAGCCCGGGCCTTACTGAACCCCTTCCGGAGGTCCTGGTACTCTGTGGAGCTGGCAGAGAGGTCCGGGGCAATTTCCAAGACCCCAGGAAGACTTCCCTGGGCAGGCAGAACTGACTTCAGGCAATGAGTGTGGCAGGAAGGTCTCCAGCCCACGATGGCAACAGTAGCCCAGTCAATGGAGGGATTGTGTCGCTGGAGCCAAGAGAATCCCAATAACACGGAACCTGCAGAGACTCAAACAGCAGGAATTGGATAGTCTCGCTGTGGTTCCCCGACACTTGTTGGTTGACAGGGGTGTTCTGGTGGGTGACCTGGCCTATAGAGCGCCCATCCAGCGCTCTAACACCCATGGGAATTTAGAGGGGTTGAATGGGGATGCCCAGCTCGGACGCCAGGGTAACGTCCATGAGACTCACATTGGCCCCTGAGTCAATGAGTAACTGGAGAGACTTGGACTGGTCACCCCACAGTAGGGTGGCATGGAGAGGGGGGAGAGTAAGGGGAGAAGAACAATTTATATTTAAGTAACTACAGACAATACACCATAATGATAAAGCAAAAACAGGTTTTTAGAAAATGTACTCAGTACTTTGTTGAAACACCTTTGGCAGCGATTACAGCCTTGAGTCTTCTTGGGTATGACGTTACAAGCTTGGCACACCTGTGTTTGGGGAGATTCTCCCATTCTTCTCTGCAGATCCTTTCAAGCTCTGTCAGGTTGGATGGGGAGCGTCACTGCACAGCTATTTTTAGGTCTCCCCAGAGATATTAGATCGGGATCAAGTCCGGGCTCTGGCTGGGCCACTCAAGGACATTCAGAGACTTGTCCCAAAGCCCCTCCTGCGTTGTCTTGGCTGTGTGCTTAGGTTTGTTGTCCTGTTGGATTGTGAACATTCACCCCAGTCTGAGGTCCCGAGCGCTCTGGAGCAGGTTTTCATCAAGGATCTCTTTGTACTTTGCTCCGTTTATCTTTCCCTTGATCCTGAATAGTCTCAGAGTCCCTGCTGCTGAAAAACATCCCCACAGCATGATGCTTGCCACTAACATGCTTCACTGTAGGGATGGTGCAAGGTTTCCTCCAGACATGACGCTTGGCATTCAGGCCAAAGAGTTCAATCTTGCTTTCATCAGACCAGAGAATCTTGTTTCTCATGGTCTGAGAGTCCTTTAGGTGCCTTTTGGCAAACTCCAAATGGGCTATCATATGCCTTTTCACTGGGGAGTGGCTTCTGTCTGGCCATTCCAACATAAAAGTGGTCCTTCTGGAAGGTTCCCCCATCTCCACAGAGGAAATCTGGAGCTCTGTCACAATGACCATTGGGTTCTTGGTCACCTCCCTGACCAAGGCCCTTCTACCCCGATTGCTCAGTTTGCCCAGGCAGCCAGGTCTAGGAAGAGTCTTGGTGGTTACAAACTTCTTCCATTTAAGAATGATGGAGGTCACTGGGTTCTTGGGGACCTTCAACGCTGCAGAAATGTTTTGGTACACTTCCCCAGATCTTTGTCTCGACACAATCCTGCCTCGGAGCTCTACGGACAATTCCTTCAACACCATGGCTTGGTTGCTCTGACATGCACTGCCAACTGTAGGACCTTATATAGACAGTTGTGTGCCTTTCCAAATCATGTCCAGTCAATTGAATTTACCACAGGTGGACTCCAATCAAGTTGTAGAAACGCCTCAAGGATGATCAATGGAAACAGGATGCACCTGAGCTCAATTTCAAGTCTCATAGCAAAGGGTCTGAATACTTATGTAAATCACTTTGTCATTATGCAGTATTGTGTGTAGCGTGATGAGATGGAAAAAATATTGGAAATGTTTTTAAATAAGGCTGTAATGTAACAAAATGTGGAAAAAGGGAAGGGGTCTCAATACTTTATGAATGCACTGTAGGCTTGGTGCATGTGCACTTGATAGGTGCAAGTTTTCACAAAATTCTCAGCTGCATCTGATTCAGTAATAAATGTAACAAGGTTGTAGTCTCTTGTGGACAGATGCGCTGGGTCACCGAGATTAGAAAGGTTGGAGGCTCAATAAACTCGAATTACTTTACTGTGAATATGCACACTTCAAAATCTACACTCAATAATGTTGCTTGTACTTGCCCCCCAACAGTGTACCATCTGGGTTAACTTGGTTGAGTTTACAATAACAGCTTGGACATATGTCAGCCTCACTGACTAAGGTCTGCCACACGGATGGCCATCCCAGATTCTAATCAAATAAATATTTTGTGAGAAAATAAACAAACTAATACACCACAGATGACATATCTGTAATATCTGGGTAAGTACAAGGTTGTCACTAGTTCTTTCACAGGATTGCGCCATTTAAAGTGAAGTGTAACTTTATAGTTACATATGAGCAATTTCTATATAATGACTTATTACTCATTACCAAGTGAAAATACCTATAAACAAAAGATGAGCTTCTACTTTAGTGGACTTTATTGCAACATGTAAAATGACACTACAATAATAATATTTTTTATTGTTAGATTAATAATTTGATTAATTTGATTAAACAAAGATATAGGCCTACTCAATAACATAAAAATAACTATTCTAGTGGTGACTCAAATCCGTAGCCTATAGTATGGTGAGTAGCCTAGACATCTAGCTAATTTAGCCTGTGCGGTACTGGAATGCATGAAAAAATGCATGCATTACCATAGCTTTTGCTACTGGCATAGAGCAGTAGAGTAGAGGTGATTGCAAACATGAGGGGAAAGGTTTATAGCCTATGCTCCGGAAAAATGTTGGCCTTTTATAATTGCATTTCATGCAATTCTGCTTCATTTCAGATGACTGAAGACTTGAGCAGATTTTTTTTAAACATCACAAATGATCGGAATGACTTTGACACTGACAAGCTGAGAATCTGAGATCAATAAAAACGACCCTGTCTTGAATCCATCAATAACCTAGGCGTCTGGAGACACCCATATTATACAATATGAGGAGGAAATTATAGTCCTAAAAACGTTTTCCCGTTTCACTGACTCACCCATTGATGCACAGCTAACTCACCCGTGATTGCTGATGCCCTTATGTAAAACAAAACTGCTGAAATACTGTGAAAGGCCTGTTTTGGCTGCATGTTCACTGACAGATTTGCCACACGTCCCCAACTGTAGGCGTGCCTTGTGATTTGGCTACACAGAATCCACAGCTAGGATATTTTTTAAATAATCTATTGATCCTGACCTGCTGAGGAGTGACGGACTCCATCCTAGCTGGAGGGGTGCTCTCATCTTATCTACCAACATAGACAGGGCTCTAACTCCTCTAGCTCCACAATGAAATAGGGTGCAGGCCAGGCAGCAGGCTGTTAGCCAGCCTGCCAGCATAGTGGAGTCTGCCACTAGCACAGTCAGTGTAGTCAGCTCAGCTATCACCATTGAGACCGTGTCTGTGCCTCGACCTAGGTTGGGCAAAACTAAACATGGCGGTGTTCGCCTTAGCAATCTCACTAGGATAAAGACCACCTCCATTACTGTCATTATTGAAAGAGATCATGATACTTTACATCTCAAAATAGGACGACTTTTTTAATGTTAGATCCCTTACTTCAAAGGCAATTATAGTCAATGAACTGATCACTGATCATAATCTTGATGTGATTGGCCTGACTGAAACATGGCTTAAGCCTGATGAATTTACTGTGTTAAATGAGGCCTCACCTCCTGGCTACACTAGTGACCATATCCCCCGTGCATTGCGCAAAGGCGGAGGGGAAAAAAATGACGTTTTCGTCTTTTGAGCTTTCTGTTCATGAAATCTATGCAGCCTACTCAATCACTTTTTATAGCTACTGTTTACAGGCCTCCAGGGCCATATACAGCGTTCCTCAATGAGTTCCCTGAATTCCTATCAGACCTTGTAGTCATAGCAGATAATATTCTAATCTTTGGTGACTTTAATATTCTCATGGAAAAGTCCACAGACCCACTCCAAAAGGGTTTCGGAGCCATCATCGACTCAGTGGGTTTTGTCCAACATGTCTCTGGACCCACTCACTGTCACAGTCATACTCTGGACCTAGTTTTGTCCCATGGAAAAATGTTGTGGATCTTAATGTTTTTCCTCATTATCCTGGACTATCGGACCACCATTTTATTATGTTTGCAATTGCAACAAATAATCTGCTCAGACCCCAAACAAGGAACATCAAAAGTCGTGCTATAAATTCACAGACAACACAAAGATTCCTTGATGTCCTTCCAGATTCCCTCTGTCTACCCAAGGACGCCAGAGGACAAAAATCAGTTAACCACCTAACTGAGGAACTCAATTTAACCTTGCACAATACCCTAGATGCAGTTGCACCCCTAAAAACTAAAAACATTTCTCATAATAATCTAGCTCCCTGGTACACAGAAAATACCCGAGCTCTGAAGCAAGCTTCCAGAAATTTGGAACAGAAATGGCGCCACACCAAACTGGAAGTCTTCCGACTAGCTTGGAAAGACAGTACCGTGCAGTACCGAAGAGCCCTTACTGCTGCTCGATCATCCTATTTTTCTAACTTAATTGAGGAAAATAAGAACAATCCGAAATTCCTTTTTGATACTGTCGCAAAGCTAACTAAAAAGCAGCATTCCCCAAGAGAGGATGACTTTCATTTTAGCAGTGAGAAATTCATGAACTTCTTTGAGGACAGACACACACAGCTGTACATTTCAATGAAACATGGTGAAGCCCCAAAATTTCCCTTGCTAGAAGCATGTGTTTCAGACACAAGGAAGTGGATGGCTGCAAACTTTCTACTTTTAAACTCGGACAAAACAGAGATGCTTGTTCTAGGTCCCAAGAAACAAAGAGATCTTCTGTTGAATCTGACAATTAATCTTAATGGTTGTACAGTCGTCTCAAATAAAAATGTGAAGGACCTCGGCGTTACTCTGGACCCTGATGTCACTTCTAGGTTAGACTACTGCAACGCTCTACTTTCCGGCTACCCGGATAAAGCACTAAATAAACTTCAGTTAGTGCTAAATACGGCTGCTAGAATCCTGACTAGAACCAAAAAAAGTTGATCATATTACTCCAGTGCTAGCCTCTCTACACTGGCTTCCTGTCAAAGCAAGGGCTGATTTCAAGGTTTTACTGCTAACCTACAAAGCATTACATGGGCTTGCTCCTACCTAACTCTCTGATTTGGTCCTGCCGTACATACCTACACGTACGCTACAGTCACAAGACGCAGGCCCCCTAATTGTCCCTAGAATTTCTAAGCAAACAGCTGGAGGCAGGGCTTTCTCCTATAGAGCTCCATTTTTATGGAATGGTCTGCCTACCCATGTCAGAGACGCAAACTCGGTCTCAACCTTTAAGTCTTTACTGAAGACTCATCTCTTCAGTGGGTCATATGATTGAGTGTAGTCTGGCCCAGGAGTGGGAAGGTGAACGGAAAGGCTCTGGAGCAACGAACCGCCCTTGCTGTCCCTGCCTGGCCGGTTCCCCTCTTTCCACTGGGATTCTCTGCCTCTAACCCTATTACAGGGGCTGAGTTACTGGCTTACTGGGGCTCTCTCATGCCGTCCCTGGAAGGAGTACGTCACCTGAGTGGGTTGATTCACTGATGTGGTCATCCTGTCTGGGTTGGCGCCCCCCCTTGGGTTGTGCCGTGGCGGAGATCTTTGTGGGCTATACTCAGCCTTATCTCAGGATGGTAAGTTGGTGGTTGAAGATATCCCTCTAGTGGTGTGGGGGCTGTGCTTTGGTAAAGTGGGTGGGGTTATATCCTTCCTGTTTGGCCCTGTCTGGGGGTGTCCTCGGATGGGGCCACAGTGTCTCCTGACCCCTCCTGTCTCAGCCTCCAGTATTTATGCTGCAGTAGTTTATGTGTCGGGGGGCTAGGGTCAGTTTGTTATATCTGGAGTACTTCTCCTGTCCTATTCGGTGTCCTGTGTGAATCTAAGTGTGCGTTCTCTAATTCTCTCCTTCTCTCTTTCTATCTCTCTCTCGGAGGACCTGAGCCCTAGGACCATGCCCCAGGACTACCTGACATGATGACTCCTTGCTGCCCCCAGTCCACCTGACTGTGCTGCTGCTCCAGTTTCAACTGTTCTGCCTTATTATTATTCAACCATGCTGGTCATTTATGAACATTTGAACATCTTGGCCATGTTCTGTTATAATCTCCACCCGGCACAGCCAGAAGAGGACTGGCCACCCCATATAGCCTGGTTCCTCTCTAGGTTTCTTCCTAGGTTTTGGCCTTTCTAGGGAGTTTTTCCTAGCCACCGTGCTTCTACACCTGCATTGCTTGCTGTTTGGGGTTTTAGGCTGGCTTTCTGTACAGCACTTTGAGATATCAGGGCTATATAAATAAATTTGATTTGATTTGATCCTCTGTGTCTAAATTATAGGGCTACTCCTGATGAAGTCTTCTGAATTATTTCATTTCTCTCTGAACAGAGAGCAGCCATTCTATAACTTTGGCAAATGTATTTCAATTATCATGGGTGCCCAGCACCCTTCCCGTGGCTATTATTCTGTAAGCAAATAAATGAAGTGCAATGCTGGAGAGATGAGAGTTGCAAGCTCATGTCTATCAGAGCAGAGAGAGAGAGAGAGAAAGTGAATGTCATTCTAGTTCTGTGAGAGATCCAGGCACACGTCTCTCTCTCTTACCACAGCAATGGCCACGCGTTTGTCTATAGGTATTTGTATTTATTAGCTGCTGCCTGGGGTCCAGCAAAATATAGGCAGTTTATACCATTTTAAAAACATTACAATATATTCACAGATTTCACAACACACTGTGTGCCCCCAGGCCCCTACTCCACCACTACCACATATCTACAGTATACAATCCATGTGTACGTGTGTGTATAGTGAGTATGTTATCGTGTGTGTGTAAGCATGTCTTTGCCTATGTTTGTGTTGCTTCACAGTCCCCGATAGACAGTTTACAGTCAAAGGTAACTCCAAGCAGTTTAGTCACCTCAACTTGCTCAATTTACATATTATTTATTACAAGATTTAATTTATGTTTAGGGTTTAGTGAATGATCTGTCACAAATACAATGTTTTAAGTTTTAGACTAACTTATTCCTTGCCACCCACTCTGTAACTATCTCCAACTCTTTGTTAAACCTCTTGATACTACCCATCCCGTATCCGGGATCGTGAATATAGCCTCAGGCTCATTTGCATAACGCAACGTTAACGATTTCTGAAAATCGCAAATGAAATAAAAATAATATGCCTGCTCTCAAGCTTAGCCTTTTCTTAACAACACTGTCATCTCAGATTTTCAAAATATGCTTTTGAACCATAGCAAATCAAGCATTTGTGTAAGAGTATTGCAAGCTAGCTTAGCATTTTGCATTTTGCATTTTAGCATTTAGCACGCAATATTTTCACAAAAACCAGATAACCAAATAAATAAAATCATTTACCTTTGAAGAACTTCGGATGTTTTCAATGAGGAGACTCTCAGTTACATAGCAAATGTTCAGTTTTTCCTGAAAGAATCTTTGTGTAGGAGAAATCGCTCCGTTTTGTACATCACATTTGGCTACCGAAACAAACCGAAAATTCAGTCACCAAAACGTCAAACTTTTTCCAAATTAACTCCATAATATCGACCGAAACATGGCAAACGTTGTTTAGAATCAATCCTCAAGGTGTTTTTTCACATATCTCTTCATTGATATGCCGTTCGTGGAAGCCTGCTTTCGTCTCAGAATCCCATGGAAAAATACCAGCAGCTGAAAATGACGCACCAATTTCGACGGAGGACACCGGGCGGACACCTGGAAAATGTAGTCTCTTATGGTCAATCTTCCAATGATATGCCTACAAATACGTCACAATGCTGCAGACACCTTGGGGAAACGATAGATAGGGCAGGCTCATTCCTGTCGCATTCACAGCCATATAAGGAGACAATGGAAAACAGAGCCTCAAAAATCATGCTGATTTCCTGGTTGCAGTTTCATCTTGGTTTTGCCTGTAGCTCCTGTTCTGGGGCACTCACAGTCAATATCTTTGCAGTTCTGGAAACTTCAGAGTGTTTTCTTTCCAAAGCTATCAATTATATGCATAGTTGAGCATCTTTTTGTGACAAAATATCTTGTTTAAAACGGGAATGTTTTTCATCCAAAAATGAAATAGCGCCCCCAGAGTTTCAAGAGGTGTTGCAGTCATTTCAGTCACTGTAGTAGCTGACATGTATAGTGTTGAGTCATCCGCATACATAGACACACTGGCTTCACTCAAAGCCAGTGGCATGTCATTTGTAAAGATTGAAAAAGTAAGGGGCCTTAACAGCTGCCCAGTGGAATTCCTGATTCTGCATGGATTGTGTTCGAGAGGCTTCCATTAAAGAACACCCTCTGTGTTCTGTTAGACAGTTAACTCTTTATCCACAATATAGCAGGGGGTGTAAAGCCATAACACATGTGTTTTTTTCCAGCAGCAGACTATGATCAATAATGTCAAAAGACACACTGAAGTCTAACAAAATGTGCTTCCCTATAAGCATGCTGAAAGTTTGTTGTCAATTTGTTTACTGTAAAATAGCATATCTAGTCAAACAATTTTTTTTCCAAAAGTTTAGTCAGAGTTGGTAACAGGTTGATTGGTGGGCTATTTGAGCGAGTAAAGGAGGCTTTACTATTCTTAGGTAGGGGAATGACTTTTGCTTCCCTTCAAGCCTGAGAGTTCCTCTGTCCAGAGTCTGTGTCCTTTTGCTGATCTTAATCTTTTCTTTTTATTGGCCAGTCTGAGATATGGCTTTTTCTTTGCAACTCTGCCTAGAAGACCAGCATACCGGAGTCGCCTCTTCACTGTTGATGTTGAGACTGGTGTTTTGCGGGTAGTATTTAATGAAGCTGCCAGTTGAGGACTTGTGAGGCGTCTGTTTCTAAAACTAGACACTCTAATGTCCTCATGCTCAGTTGTGCACCGGGGCCTCCCAATCGTCTTTATATTCTGGTTAAGGCCAGTTTGCGCTGTTCTGTGAAGGGAGTAGTACACAGAGTTGTACGAGATCTTCAGCTTCTTGGCAATTTCTAGGCATGGAATAGCCTTTATTTCTCAGAACAAGAATAGTCTGACGGGTTTCAGAAGAAAGTACTTTGTTTCTGGTCATTTTGAGCCTGTAATCGAACCCACAAATGCTGATGCTCCAACTAGTCTAAAGAAGGCCAGTTTTCAGCTGTGCTAACATAATTGAAAAAGGGTTTTCTAATGATCAATTAGCCTTTTAAAATGATAAACTTGGTGATCCCAAGCTTTTTACGATCATTCTTTATGTCATTTATTTTTGTTTCAAAGTGTAGTTTCTTCTTCTTTTTATTCAGTTTAGTCTCATGATTTCTCAATTTGCAATATGTTTGCCAATCTGTTGTGCAGCCAGACTTATTTGTCATTCCATTTCTCTTATCCCTCTCAACCATACAAGTTTTCAATTCCTCGTCAATCCACGGGGATTTAACAGTTTTTACAGTAATTTTCTTAATAGGTGTATGCTTATTAGTAACTGGAATAAGCAATTTCATGAATGTGTCAAGTGCAGTTTCTGTCATTACACACCACGGACCAACAAATATTCTTTACATCACAACATAGGAATCACTACAAAATGTATTGTATGACCTCTTATACACTATATTAGGCCCAGCCTTTGGAACTTTGGGTTTCCTAGATATGGCTACTATATACTATACTATTATGATCACTACATCAGATGGATCTGGATACTGCTTTCAAGCAAATGACTGCAGCATTGGTAAACATGTGATCAATATATGTTGATGATTTGATTATTGTGCTGATTGCACAATACTTCCGGCGCCGACAGAGATGGCCGCCTCGCTTCGCGTTCCTAGGAAACTATGCAGTTTTTTGTTTTTTTACGTGTTATTTCTTACATTAGTACCCCAGGTCATCTTAGGTTTCATTACATACAGTCGAGAAGAACTACTGAATATAAGATCAGCGTCAACTCACCATCAGTACGACCAAGAATATGACTTTCGCGATGCGGATCCTGTTTTCTGCCTTTCAACCAGGACAACGGAATGGATCCCAGCCGGCGACCCAAAAAAACGACTTTGTAAAAGAGGGAAACTGATATGTCTGGCGGTCTTCTGGTCAGACTACCGGAGACGGGCACATCGTGCCCCACTTCCTAGCATTCTTCTCGCCAATGTCCAGTCTTTTGACAACAAGGTTGATGAAATCCGAGCAAGGGTAGCATTCCAGAGGGACATCAGAGACTGAAACGTTCTTTGCTTCACGGAAACATGGCTCACTGGAGAGACGCTCTCGGATGCGGTGCAGCCAGCGGGTTTCTCCACACATCACGCCGACAGAAACAAACACATTTCTGGTAAGAAGAGGGGCGGGGGTGTATGCCTTATGGCTAACGAGACGTGGTGTGATCACAGAAACATACAGGAACTCAAATCCTTCTGTTCACCTGATTTAGAATTCCTCACAATCAAATGTAGACCGCATTATCTACCAAGAGAATTCTCTTCGATTATAATCACAGCCGTATATATTCCCCCCCAAGCAGACACATCGATGGCTCTGAACGAACTTTATTTGACTCTTTGCAAACTGGAATCCATATATCCTGAGGCTGCATTCATTGTTGCTGGCGATTTTAACAAGGCTAATCTGAAAACAAGACTCCCTAAAATGTATCAGCATATCGATTGCGCCACCAGGGCTGGCAAAACCTTGGATCACTGTTATTCTAACTTCCGCGACGCATATAAGGCCCTGCCCCGCCCCCCTTTCGGAAAAGCTGACCACGACTCCATTTTGCTGATCCCTGCCTACAGACAGAAACTAAAACAAGAAGCCCCCACGCTGAGCTCTGTCCAACGCTGGTCCGACCAAGCTGATTCCACACTCCAAGACTGCTTCCACCACGTGGACTGGGACATGTTTCGTATTGCGTCAGGCAACAACATTGACAAATACGCTGATTCGGTGTGCGAGTTCATTAGAACGTGCGTTGAAGATGTCGTTCCCATAGCAACGATTAAAACATTCCCTAACCAGAAACTGTGGATTGATGGCAGCATTCGTGTGAAACTGAAAGCGCGAACCACTGTTTTTAATCAGAGCAAGGTGACTGGTAACATGACCGAATACAAACAGTGCAGCTATTCCCTCCGTAAGGCTATCAAACAAGCTAAGCGTCAGTATAGAGACAGAGTAGAATCTCAATTCAACGGCTCAGACACAAGAGGTATGTGGCAGGGTCTACAGTCAATCACGGACTACAAGATGAAATCCAGCTCAGTCACGGACCAGGATGTCTTGCTCCCAGGCAGACTAAATAACTTTTTTGCCCGCTTTGAGGACAATACAGTGCCACTGACACAGCCTGCAACGGAAACATGCGGTCTCTCCTTCACTGCAGCCGAGAAGAGTAAAACATTTAAACGTGTTAACCCTCGCAAGGCTGCAGGCCTAGACGGCATCCCCAGCCGCGCCCTCAGAGCATGCGCAGACCAGCTGGCTGATGTGTTTACGGACATATGCAATCAATCCCTATACCAGTCTGCTGTTCCCACATGCTTCAAGAGGGCCACCATTGTTCCTGTTCCCAAGAAAGCTAAGGTAACTGAGCTAAACGACTACCGCCCCGTAGCACTCACTTCCGTCATCATGAAGTGCTTTGAGAGACTAGTCAAAGACCATATCACCTCCACCCTACCTGACACCCTAGACCCACTCCAATTTGCTTACCGCCCAAATAGGTCCACAGACGACGTAATCTCAACCACACTTCACACTGCCCTAACCCATCTGGACAAGAGGAATACCTATGTGAGAATGCTGTTCATCGACTACAGCTCGGCATTCAACACCATAGTACCCTCCAAACTCGTCATCAAGCTCGAGACCCTGGGTCTCGACCCGCCCTGTGCAACTGGGAAACAGTACTGCTGGTAGTGGAGTAGGCTTTGTACTGGACTTCCTGACGGGCCGCCCCCAGGTGGTGAGGGTAGGTAACAACATCTCCTCCTCGCTGATCCTCAACACTGGGGCCCCACAAGGATGCGTTCTGAGCCCTCTCCTGTACTCCCTGTTCACCCACGACTGCGCGGCAACGCACACCCCCAACTCAACCATCAAGTTTGCGGACAACACAACAGTGGTAGGCTTGATTACCAACAATGACGAGACGGCCTACAGGGAGGAGGTGAGGGCCCTCAGAGTGTGGTGTCAGGACAATAACCTCACACTCAACGTCAACAAAACTAAGGAGATGATTGTGGACTTCAGGAAACAGCAGAGGGAACAACCCCCTATCCACATCGATGGAACAGTAGTGGAGAGTGTAGTACGTTTTAAGTTCCTCGGCATACACATCACAGACAAACTAAATTGGTCCACTCACACAGACAGCATCGTGAAGAAGGCACAGCAGCGCCTCTTCAACCTCAGGAGGCTGAAGAAATTCGGCTTGTCACCAAAAACACTCACAAACTTCTACAGATGCACAATCGAGAGCATCCTGGCGGGCTGTATCACCGCCTGGTACGGCAACTGCTCCGCCCACAACCGTAAGGCTCTCCAGAGGGTAGTGAGGTCTGCACAACGTATCACCTGGGGCAAACTACCTGCCCTCCAGGACACCTACACCACCCGATGTTACAGGAAGGCCATAAAGATCATCAAGGACAACACCCACCCGAGCCACTGCCTGTTCACCCCGCTATCATCCAGAAGGCGAGGTCAGTACAGGTGCATCAAAGCTGGGACCGAGAGACTGAAAAACAGCTTCTATCTCAAGGCCATCAGACTGTTAAACAGCAAACACTAACATTGAGTGGCTGCTGCCAACACACTGACTCAAATCCAGCCACTTCAATAACGGGAATTGATGGGTAAGGATGTAAAATATATCACTAGCCACTTTAAACAATGCTACCTAATATAATGTTTACATACCCTACATTATTCATCTCATATGTATACGTATATACTGTACTCTATCATCTACTGCATCCTTATGTAATACATGTATCACTAGTCACTTTAACTATGCCACTTTGTTTACATACTCATCTCATATGTATATACTGTACTCGATACCATCTACTGTATCTTCCCTATGCTGCTCTGCACCATCACTCATTCATATCTTTATGTACATATTCTTTATCCCCTTACACTGTGTATAAGATATTAGTTTTGGAATTGTTAGTTAGATTACTTGATGGTTATTACTGCATTGTCGGAACTGGAAGCACAAGCATTTCGCTACACTCGCATTAACATCTGCTAACCATGTGTGACAAATAAAATTTGATTGGATTTGTAACTACCCTGGTAGGTTGACTGATAGTCTGAACCAGGTTACAGTTTGAAGATTTTTCTTGAGTTGGCAGCATGATGAAAGTCAGTCAATATTTAAATCACCCAGAAAATACACCTCTATGTTGATATCACATACATTATCCAGCATTTCACACATGTTATCCAGATACTGACTGTTAGCACTTGGTGGTCTATAGCAGCTTCCCACCAGAATGGGCTTTAGGTGAGGCAGATGACCCTGTTTTCAAATAACTTAAAACAGTATTTAACATGAGATCCTCTCTAATATTTACAGGAATGTGGTTCTGAATATAAACAGCAACACCTCCACCATTGGCATGTGTCTCTTTTCTGTAATGTTATAACCTTGCATTGCTACCACTGTATCAATGTATTATCTAAATCAGTTTCAGAGATAGTCAGAATATAAATGTAATCTGTTACTAGCAAATTATTGATTTCGTGAACTCTGTGTCATTATGGTAGGGATTAACTGAGCTGAGTTTGGGTCATTGATAAATCATTGTCTCAACGCAGCCTTATAATGCTGTGAAAGGATCCAGGAACCCAAATGATTTGGGTGGATCCCCTCCTCCTTATAAAACATCTGGGACCTCACGCAATACATTTGTATTGGTTTTATGTAATTAAAACAGTGTACAAGACAATAATTTGTAGGCTATGGGCTACTCATGTTAAATTGGCAACAGTAATTCAACACGATGGATCGGATGCTTGAGAAAAAAAGAGGATTACACACAAAACACATTTAGTCTCCGTAGCAAATTGACATACATTTGCTACGATGGGTTTGTGTCACATCACACAGGTAGCTAAATCGTATTTTTTCTTTGGTTGCGAGTGAGTAAGTTTACATGCACAGTAATAATTTCACATTAAACTGACTATGACACTATTATGCAATAGTCATGTAAACACCTTACTGGTTATTTTAATCGGCGAAAGTTAAAATCGAAGTAAGCTAACGCTGATTAAAACACCTGGTTTTCTAAGCAATCTTTCTAATTATTAGGAAATGTTTAGAATAGCCTGATTTACCGTGGAGCAATTACAAGTTGCGAAAATCCTATATTAAAAATAAGCAGATAACAGCACGACAAAAGCGCGGTCGCAATCGGAGGCGAAATTACGCGCATCCAAGGCTGTTTTTAGTTTCACTTCCACAAAGAACCAGTACTGTGTTCAGTGTTTTTTTTCTCCTGACATTGTTTGAGACAAGACTAGATTCATATTCTAACAGTCCTGGAGAAACGTTTTGTTATTATCCTGTCATGCGGTATTTAATGGTTTAATAACCAAGACTGGAATTTGTTTTTTTTGGAGAGCTGTGGTTCCCGAGTTTTTCCGCCGCGGACTAGGACAGCGCGGCCAAGAAAAATGTTATAAGGTTCTGACGGTATGTATAGCCAGCCCATATACCTATACCGTACGCGACAGCCTACTATATATTACTATAATGTATTTTATCCGTACTGTTGGATCCTTTTCTCCTAACTGGTTATCTGACTCGAATTCCTTACATTTTACAGTAAATACAGGCAGCTGAAGCCATGTATATTATGGACTCCAGTGCCGAGGAAGCCCGTGCTGGACTAACGGGCCATGTGTCCACTGTCCAAATGCTCACCTTGCACCGTGAGCTACTGGTTTCCCAGGTGAAGAGCACGCAGTGCATTATGGATAACCTCCTACAAAGTGGTTTTCTGTGTATCGAGGATGCAGAAATCATCCAGCGCGCAGCCACCAAGACAGACCAGGTAATTTACCATAGGAGGGTTTCAGAGAGGATACATGTCCATTTGGACCACACACATGAAATGACAAAGTACCCATCACAAAGACATGCTCTTGCATTCACTAATAGCCTACTAGGCCCACACTAAAATGGACTAATTGATTTTAAGAGGAGAAAATATAAAGACAAGGGCAAACTACCTGCAAATTATTTTCCAATACAATAGGACATTTGATCATCAAGGTTTGCCTGTTCACCAGTCGAGAAGAATCTTATCATCCAGTAGGCGAGGTCAGTAAAAATCCTGTTTGGGACATTAATGCATCTCAAGGCCATCAGACTGTTAAACAGCAAAATAACATCAGGAGACGGGAAGTAATATTGCCAAATCACTGAGCATTCAAATAAACTTATGATTGCCATTGTGTAAGGTGTGTAAAAATATCACTAGGCACAAAGCTACCTATTTGTAAATATTGAAACTGTACATTACACTTGATCTCATACTCATTTATGATTGTAGCCTAGTGGTTAGAGCCATCGAACTGAAAGTTCTTCCCTGAGCTGACAAGGTACAAAATCTGCGTTCTGCCCCTGAACAGGCATCTAGGCTGTCATTGAAAATAAGAATTTGTTCTTAACTGACTTGCCTAGTAAAAATAAATAAATAGATAAATAAATTATCGTATATAAGTATCAAGTTTTGGACATCTTATGGCTAGAACAAACTAGTTACTTTAACTGCCACTTTGTTTACAAACTGGAAACTCATTTATCTGGAGGCTGCATTCATTGTTGCTGGGTATTTTAACTAGGCTAATCTGAAACCAAGAATATTTTAAATGGATCACTGTTATGGTTACACTGTGCCCCCCTTTCGGAAAATGATTAGTTTTGCTGAATTGTTAGACAAAAGCAAAAAAAGAAGCTCCCTTGATGAGGTCTGTATTACTGCACACTCAAGACTGCTTTCCATCACGTGGACTGGGACAAGCATTTATAACAACATTGACAAATACGCATTAACATCACATGTTAAAACAAACCAGAAATTTGATTGATTTGTGAAACTAGCGAACCCTGGCAAGGTCTGATAACATGACTGAATACAAACAATGCATCTATTCCCTCAGTTTGAAGAGTAGAATCCCCAAGTTCAGACACAAGAGGCATGATGCAGGGTCAGTCAATCACGGATTTAGAAACCAGGATGTCTTGCTAACATGTTGATGCCACTCACTGCAACGGAAAATGCGGCATTTCACTGCACGAGAAGAGTAAAACATTTAAATGTTAATCCAAGGCTGCAGGCCCAGACGGCATCTGACTATGCGCAGCAGCTGGCTGGTGTGTCACGGACATATTCAATCAATCCCTATAATGGGCTTTCAAGAGGTGCCTCACTTTTCTGACCATATTCTACCAAGACTGTTAGCCTGTTTTCAAATAACTACCACTTACTGCCCAAATAGGATCCTCTCTAATATTTACAGACGTGGTTCTGAATATCAAACACCACCTCCACCATTGGCATGTGTCTCTTTTCTGTAATGTTATAACCTTGCATCAAGGTATTATCTAAATCAGTTTCAGAGACAGTCAGACCATATCAACACCATAGTAATCTGTTACTAGCAAATTATTGATTCATCAAGCTCGAGACTGGTAGGGATTAACTGAGCTGAGTTTGGTCATTGATAAATCATTGTCTCAACGCAGCCTTATAATGCTGTGAAAGGATCCAGGACCCAAATGATTTGGGTGGATCCCCTCCTCCTTATAAAACGTCTGGGCCTCCCCAGGTGGTGAGGGTAGGTAACATCTCCTTTTATGATCCTCAAACAGTGTACAAGACAATAATTTGAGCCCTCTCCTGTACTCCTGTTAAATTGCGCAACGTAATTCAACTCAATCATCAAGTTTGAGTAAAAAGAGGACGACACAACAGTGGTAGGCTTGATTACCAAATTGACATACAGGGACGGGGTTGAGGTCACCCTCGGAGTGTGGTGTCAGGAAAATAACCTCACACTCAACGTCAACAAAACTAAGGAGATGATTGTGGACTTCAGGAAACAGCAGAGGGAACACCCCCTATCCACATCGATGGAACAGTAGTGGAGAGAGTAGCAAGTTTTAAGTTATTCGGACATACACATCACAGACAAACTGCATTGGTCCACTAAAACACAGAGACAGCATCGTGAAGATGGCGCAATCGCAGCGCCTCTTCAACCTCAGGAGGCTGAAGCTGTTTTTCGTTTTGTCACCAAAAGCACTCACAAACTTCTACAGATGCACTGACATTGTTTGAGACAAGAGAGCATCCTGGCTGGAGAAACGTTTTGTTATCACCGCCATGCGGCATTTAATGGTTTAATAACCAAGACTAAGTTTTTTTCCAGAGGGTAGTGAGTTTTTCCGCCGCGGACTAGGATCACCGGGGCAAAAACCTGCCCTCCAGGACATGTACACCACCCGATGTTACAGGAAGGCCATAAAGATCATAATGGACATTAACCACCCGAGCCACTGCCTGTTCAACTGGTTATCATCCAGAAGGCGAGGTCAGTACAGGTGCATCAAAGCTGGGACCGAGAGACTGAAAAACAGCTTCTATCTCAAGGCCATCAGACTGTTAAACAGCCACCACTCCAAACATTGCACCGTGAGCTACTGGCCAGGTGAAGAGCACACAGTGACACTGGATCAACTCCAGCCATTTTAATAATGGGAATTGATGGGGATGTAAAATATCACTAGCCACTTTAAACAATGCTAATTTATATAAGTTAGGGTTTCACCCTACATTATTCATCTCATATGACCACACACATGAAATACTGTACCCATCACAAATCATGCTCTTGCATCCTTAGTAATACTGTATCACTAGCCACTTTAACTATGACTTTGATTTTAATACTCATCTCATATGTATATACAAGACTTACCATCTTGCTACAATGACATTTGTACCATCCATATCCTTCTGTACATATTCTTTATCCCATTAACAATGTGTATAAGACAGTAGTTTAGGAATTGTTAAAGTTAGATGCCATTGTGGTTATTACTGCATTGTCGGAACTAGAAGCACTGTTAGCATTTCGCTACACTAATTATTTGTGACAAATAAAATATTGCTAAATATGTGACAAATAAAATTTGATTTGATTTGAAGTAAATATGATTGACATTGCGCAGGTGCGTAAAATCCTGGAATTGGTCCAAAGGAAAGGGGAGCAGGCATGTGAATACTTCCTATATATTCTCTACAAAGTTTATGATGCATACATAGACCTCCAACCATGGCTTAAAGAGATCAACTACCAGCCACCAGACTTCATGCGGGACATACCAGTGAAGAACACGGACCCTAGTAAGTATGTCAGTAAACTGTATGGTGCAGCACTTCATATGTGTTATTGGAATTTTACTTAACAATAAAAAATACAGTGCATTGACAATGTAAGCTATTAGAGAATCATGAGGGCAACTACTATATATTTTGGCTGAATATCAGTGGTTGAGAATCAGACTGCAGTGTATTCTCCCTACCCCCCTCTTCTCAGTTAGTAGGTACTGTGAGAAGCTGAGGCACGAGCTGGGCCGAGACACACGCTTCATTGCCTCCTACGCCCAGCGAGAGGAAACCTTGTTGGAGGAGCTCTATACAGACACCCTGATGGAGCTCCTGAATGACCGCAATGAGAGCCTGGGCCACCTGGAGGGTCTGGAGCAGCTCCTGGGAGAGCAGGGTGTCTTTAACTCACAGGCAGAGACGGTGCTCATCACGGGGGACGCTGGGGTGGGCAAGTCCATCCTCCTCCAGAAGCTCCAGAGGCTGTGGTCCAATAGGGAGCTGGAACAGACAGACGCCATGTTCTTCTTCAAGTTCCGCTGTAGGATGTTCAGCACTTTCAAGGAGACAGACGAGATCTCACTGAGGGACCTGCTTTTCAAATACAACTGCTACCCCGACCAGGATGCGGATAATGAGGTGTTCAGCTACATCCTTCGCTTCCCTGAAAAGGTTATCTTTACGTTTGACGGCTATGATGAGATCCAGGCTGATCTGGACCTGGTGAATGTGCCTGAGGTGGTTTCTCCAGAGGAGAGGACTCACCCCCTTCTGGTGCTCATTAATCTGCTCTGTGGGAAGCTGCTCAATGGTTCCCGGAAGGTCCTGACGGCTCGGACAGGCACCGACGTCCAGAGCAGGGTGATCCGGAAGAGGGTGGCGCTGCGTGGGTTCTCTCCGGCCCACCTTCAAACCTACACCAAACTACACTTCAAAGAGCAGGAGCACAGGGACCTGGTCTCAGTCCAGCTGGATGCCAGCCCCCACCTCTGTGGCCTCTGCTCCATCCCCCTCTTCTGCTGGATCGTCTTCAAGAGCTTTAAACACCTGAGCTCAGTCTACGATGACTTTGAGTTGCCAGAGGCTTGCGTGACCCTCACTAACATATTCCTTCTGCTTTCTGAAGTCTTCTTCAGCCGGGGGGCCACTCCTCCACCTGTCCTCCTGAAGAGAAACACCAGGTGCCCCGCTGATACCTTCAGGGCAGGACTGAGGCCACTGACTGCCTTCTCCAAGCTGGCTCTGCTGGGCATGGAGAGAGGAGGCTTTGTGTTCGACCAGGAGGTGGTGACCTCCTGTGGCCTGACTGACGATGACCTTAAGGTGGGTTTCCTCCGACCGGTCAGCCGCTGCGATGCATGTGAAAACCCTTCCACCTTTGAGTTCCTTCACCTCACCCTGCAGTCCTTCTTGGCTGCATTCTCCCTGGTTCTGGATGAACAGGCCAGCGTTGGAAACATCCTCAAGTTCTTCACAGAGTGCAGCAGGAGGGACAACACATCTTGTTTATCATGTGTCTTCCCCTGCATCGGTGGCTTCTCCAAACCCAGGGGAAAGGACCCGTTCAAGACCAACGAGCATCTCCAGTACGCCAACCTCTTCCTGTGTGGACTGCTGTCTAAGGCCAACGCCGGCCTGCTGGAGCACATGGTTCCTGCAGCACTACTGAAGAGAAAGCGGGCGGTCCTCAAGTCCTACCTGTCCACCAGCGTGAGGTCCCACCTCCGCGATTTGCCACTCTACAACACAGAGCAGGAGGGCAGCAAGGTGCATGTCCTGCCCAACTTCCTGTGGATGCTGCGCTGCATCTTCGAGACAGGAAGTAAAGAGGTGGCACAGCTGACTGCGAAGGGCATCACAGCTGACTACATCAAGCTGGGCTACTGTAATGTGTTCTCTGGCGACTGCAGTGCCCTCAACTTTGTGCTGCAGCACCGGAGGAAGAGGCTAGGGGTGGACATGGACAACAACAACATCAGTGACTATGGGGTCAAGCAGCTCAGGCCTTCATTCAGTAAGATGACCGTGGTGAGGTGAGGACTTTGAATACATGCAGATGGAAACAGTTTGTATTTTATGCCACTGTTTACATGAAAGGTACACTTGTTTACCAATAACATTGGCAAATCATTTCTTACTGCTATAAAACATATTAGTATAACTAACTATAAAGTATAACTTTTCAGCTAAATTTGTTTTTTCCATTTCAGATTGTGTGTCAATCAGATCTCAGACAGCAGCGTTGAGGTACTGGCTGAGGAGCTTATCAAACACAGAGTGGTGGAGGTTCTAGGGTGAGTCAGTGTCTATCGTGGTCAAATTGCCTGTCAAACTTTAGTACTGTATTGTGCTGTATGACGAACTTCATATGACGTGACTGTGACTGTATTTCTGTTGTCTTGATTTGACAGACTTTACAATAATCACATTACGGACATCGGAGCCAAGCTAATCGCTCATATCATTGAGGAATGTCCTAAGTTAAGAGTCGTCAAGTATGTAAATTAATATGTCCAATCAGTTATATAATGACTTGTATATAAATTAAAATGTTTATTTTTGGCACTTTGATTTGTTCAAAGGCTTGGCAGCAACAAGTTCACCAGTATGGGTGGCAGGTATCTGGCCAGCGCCATTCAGAAGAGCACATCTATCTTTGACGTCGGGTAGGTGCACTATTACAATTATTTTATTTAACATTTTGGATCAGAGTGCATGGGATGGATTGTTCCTGTTTTTCAGAATGTGGGGGAACAGCATTGGTGATGAAGGAGCAAGAGCATTCGCAGAGGCCCTGAGGAATCACCCAAGTCTTACCAACCTCAGGTGAGATGGATGGCAAGAAATGTCATCGTTATCAGTTCTCTGAATAAGTACAATTGAAGTCAGAAGTTTACATAAACCTCAGCCAAATACATTTAACGTTTTTCACAATTCCTGACAGTTAATCTGAGTAAAAATTCTCTGTTTTAGGTCAGTTGGGACAAATACTTTATTTTAAGAATGTGAAATGTCAGAATAATATAGAAGAGAGTGATTTATTTCAGCTTTTATTTCTTTCATCACATTCCCAGTGGGTCAGAAGTTTACATACACTCAATTAGTATTTGGTAACATTGCCTTTAAACTGTTTAACTTGGGATAAAACATTTCAGGTAGCCTTCCACAAGCTTCCCACAATAAGTTGGGTACATTTTGGCCCATTCCTCCTGACAGAGCTGGTGTAACTGAGTCAGGTTTGTAGGTCTCCTTGCTCGCACACGCTTTTCCAGTTCTGCCCACAAATTATCTATGGGATTGAGGTCAGGACTTTGTGATGGCCACTCCAGTAACCTTCACTTTGTTGTCCTTAAGCCATTTTGCCACAACTTTGGAAGTATGCTTGGGGTCATTGTCCATTTGGAAGACCCATTTGCGATCAAGCTTTAACTTCCTGACTGATGTCCTGAGATGTTGCTTCAATATATCCACATAATTTTCCTACCTCACGGTGCCATCTATATTGTGAAGTGCACCAGTCCCTCCTGCAGCAAAGCACCCACACAACATGATGCTGCCACCCCCATGCTTCAAGGTTAGGATGGTGTTCTTCGGCAAGCAAGCCTCCCCCTTTTTCCTCCAAACATAACAATGGTCATTATGGCCAAAGAGTTGAATTTTTGTTTCAACAGACCAGAGGACATTTCTCAAAAAAGTACGATATTTGTCCCCATGTGCAGTTGCAAACTGTAGTCTGGCTTTTTAAGGCGGTTTTGGAACAGTGGCTTCTTCCTTGCTGAGCTGCCTTTCAGGTTATGTCAATATCGGACTTGTTTTACTGTGAATATACATACTTTTGTACCTATTTCCTCCAGCATCTTCACAAGGTCCTTTGCTGTTGTTCTGGGATTGATTTGCACTTTTCGCACCAAAGTACATTCATCTCTAGGAGACAGAACATGTCTCCTTCCTGAGCGGTATGACGGCTGCATGGTCCCATGGTGTTTATACTCGCATACTATTGTTTGTACAGATGAACGTTGTACCTTCAGGCGTTTGGAAATTGCTCCCAAGGATGAACCAGACATGTGGAGGTCTACAATTGTTTTTCTGAGGTCTTGGCTGATTTCTTTTGATTTTCCCATGATGTCAAGCAAAGAGGCACTGAGTTTGAAGGTAGGCCTTGAAATACATCCACAGGTACACCTCCAATTGACTCAAATGATGGCAATTAGCCTGTCAGAAGCTTCTAAAGCCATGACATCACTTTCTGGAATTTTCCAAGCTGCACAGTCAACTTAGTGTATGTAAACTTCTGACCCACTGTAATTGTGATACAGTGAAATAATCTGTCTGTAAACAATTGTTGGAAATATTACTTGTGTCATGCACAAAGGAGATGTCCTAACCGACTTGCCAAAGCTATAGTTTGTTAACAAGAACTTTGGAGTGGTTGAAAAACGAGTTTTAATGACTCCAACCTAAGTGTATGTAATCTTCCGACTTCAACTGTATGTGGCACTGATTGTGTCATGTCTTTTTCAGTTCTCCCACAACTGCGGTTGAGGTCAGAATTAAGGAAGTATAACTTTCCTAACGCACATTCAGCTACAGTATGGATTACTGAACTCCCTAACTCACAAACACTGAAACTACAGTATCTATTTTACAGTATATCACTCTGCCTCATAGTAATATCATTACCTAAAGTAATACAGTATACTTATGTGTTACTAATAGTAATTATATTTCTTTGCTCTTCTCTCCCTTAGCCTCTCAGCCAATGGCATCACTTCAGAAGGTGGGAGGAGCTTGGCCGAAGCACTGAAAGGCAACACAATGCTCAGAATCTTCTGGTAGGATAATCTTATTCATACATCAAATTTCTGTTACATTATGTGTCTCTGTATATTTAATGTGTATTTGTGCTTAGGAGTTAACACAGTTTAAATGTGTGTTGTGGTGTTCTAGGTTGGTGCAAAACGAGTTGTCAGATGATGTAGCTCCAGACATGGCAGAGCTGATCAGATCCAACACGGGTCTATCTCACCTCTGGTAAGGCAGGCCCCAGTCTCAACACACTCCCAACAACCAATAATACAGTTTAGCTTCAGAATTAACCAGAAAGTGAACAAAAGCTATTTCTGAATGTTAAATAAAGTTAGCTGGTTAACCTAGTAATCCCTTTGTGCCACTCTGCGCAGGTTAATCAATAATCAGCTTACAGTGGGTGGAATCAGACAGCTGTCAGAGGCTCTCTTCTACAACACATCACTCAAAGAGATCAGGTGAGTGTACGCAATGTCGCTCACTTATGAGCATTTTTTTGTATCACGTTAATAATACTATTTGATATATTCCTTAGATACATTTTTATTTCAAAACATCTTTCACCATTTGCACTTTGTAATGGCTGTGGTTCTTTGATTGCATTGTTGGTTGCTGATTATCACGTGCTCTGTCATCACTCACCCACAGTTTGAAAGGAAACTGTCTTTCTGAAGAGGAAGAGAAGCTGTTTGAGGCTGAGGGAAGGCTCCGCTTCCACTGAGGAGACAGAACTGAGCTGGAGAGTGTGTAGATTGGTCACGTCTGTTACCGAAACTTACAAGTTCTTTGTGTGTTTTCTTGCATACTACATTTTGTAAATATTTGAACATCCTGCATTAGCTAGGGTATTCTGGCGTATGGGTAAAAGTCTTGACCCATAAAAATACTTCCTACAGTCATATTTGTCCATAATGAATCTCTTTGTATTTAGGGATTTGAAACCAGAGGTGGCGTTCTCAGAGAGGAAGTCTTCAATGTAACTTTTTTACTAGCTCGACTTTCGTTTGAAACAAATCAACTTATAAAGGGCAAACTGTCCCTTGTTTAAGCACTGTCAGTTACCCATGGAACATCTCATCATTATGCAAAGCAAATCCATTGTTTTAATCCAGCTTCCACCCCCAAGCCATAAGACTGCTGAAACAATTAATCAAATGGTCACCGGAATATTACATTGACCCCCCCTTCTTCTTGAACTGCACTGTTGGTTAAGGGCTTGTAAAGTAAGAATTTCATGGTAAGGTCTACACTTGTTGTATTCGGCGCATGTGACAAATAAAGTTTGATTTGATTTGAAACTGCTTTTGTTGACCAAAGGAAATACTTTACTGATGCTGAATTACAGTATTGAATTTCTCCTGCACCACAACAACAGAGCACTGTGTAAATAAACTGAATTTGATGTGGTGCCTGCAATTAACTGGAGGTTAGGCCACTGCTCTCAAACCTCCCTTATCATCAACCCTCACCCCTGTGATTTCTCTGCCTCATTCCCTTATTCTTGTATATTGGCCAGCACTGTATCTGTATGACACATACAGATAGTCATGCTATGGTCAGTTTGTGGTCATGGTGACTAATGAATATAGGTTAGCAGGCGATGATAGGAACAAACAAATAGAGGAAGACAGGACATTACACAACTTCCATATACACTACAGGTCAAACGTTTTAGAACATCTACTCATTCAAGGGTTTTGGCAATTGTACTGCAGATATGGAACCTAAATCACAGAGGATAGATGTAATGGCATCTGCAGAGAAGTACCTGGGTGCCTCTCCCATTTAAAAAAATATATATATACAGTACCAGTCAAAGGTTTGGACACACCTACTCATTCAAGGGTTTTTCTTAATTTTTAAAATATTTTTCTACATTGCATATTAATAGTGAAGACATCAAAACGATGAAATAACAGATATGGAATCATGTAGTAACCAAAAAAGTGTTAAACAAATCAAAATATATTTTATATTTGGGATTCTTCAAATAGCCACCCTTTTTCTTCAATAACAGTTTTGCACGCTCTTGGCATTCTCTCAACCAGTTTCATGAGATATTCACCTAGAATGCATTTCAATTAACAGGTGTGCCTTCAGTTAATTTGTGGAATTTATTTCATTCTTAATGCGTTTGAGACAATCAGTTGTGTTGTGATAAGGTGGGGGGGGGGGATGTATACAGAAGATAGCCCTATTTGGTAAAAGACCAAGTCCACATTACGTCAAGAACAGCTCAAATAAGCAAAGAGAAATGATAGTCCATCATTACTTTAAGACAAGAATGTCAGTCAATACAGAAAATGTAATTAACTTTACAGTTCAATCAAGTACAGTCGCAAAAACCATCAAGCACTATGATGAAACTGGCTCTCATGAGGACAGTCACAGGAAATGAAGACCCATAGTTACCTCTGCTGAGGATAAGTTCATTAAAGTTATCAGCCTCAGAAATTGCAGCCCAAATAAATGCTTCACAGAGTTCAAGTAAAACACACATCACAACATCAACTGTTCAGAGGAGACTGTGTGAATCAGGCCATCATGGTTGAATTGCTGAAAATAAATTACTACTAAAGGACACCAATAAGAAGATACTTGCTTGGGCCAAAAAACACAAGCAATGGACATTAAACCAGTGGAAATCTGTCCTTTGGTCTGATGAGTCAAAATTTGAGATTTTTGTTTCCAACCGCCGTGTCTTTGTGGGATGCTGTTTGGGTGAACTGATGATCTCCGCATGTCTATTTCCCACTGTAAAGCATGGAGGAGGAGGTGCTATGGTGTGGGGGTGCTTTGCTGGTGACACTGTGATTTCTTTAGAATTCAAGGCCCATTTAACCAGCATAGCTACCACAGCATTCTGCAGAGATACGCCATCCCATCTGGTTTTGGCTTAGTGGGACTATCATTTGTTTTTCAACAGAACAATGACCCAACAGGCTGTGTAAGGGCTATTTTACCAAGAAGAAGAGGGATGGAGTGCTGCATCAGATGACCTGGCCTCCACAATCACCCGACCTCACCCAAATTGAGGTGGTTTGGGATGAGTCCGACCGCAGTGTGAAGGAAAAGCAGCCAACACATGCTCAGCATATGTGGGAACTCCTTCAAAACGGTTGGAAAAGTATTCAGGTGAAGCTGGTTGAGAGAATGCCAAGAGTGGGAAAAGCTGTCATCAAGGCAAATGGTGGTTATTTGAAGAATCTCAAAATATAAAATATATTTTGATTTGTTTAACACTTTTTTGGTAACCACATGATTCCATATGTGTTATTTTATAGTTTTGATGTCTCCACTATTATTCTACAATGTAGAACATAGTAAAATAAGGAAAAAGCCTTGAATGAGTCGGTGTTATAAAAATTTTGGCCACTAGTGTAACTTTTTCAATGACTGTTGAGAGAGCTTCTGCCATAATGCATTGAAAGTGAAACACTACCAAGACACACTGTAATTCACACTAGTACAACTAAAAGAATGTACTCCAAAAGTTTTGCTCTTTTAATTTCAGATTCTGTACACATTTTTACATAAATGGAATGTTATAACATACTGTATGTCTAAATAGTTTCTAAAATAACATTTCTAGGTATGTACTGTCGGCCTGTCTCTGAAGTACCTTGGGAGGTATAACCCAAATAAAAATAGTTTCCTTCACCTCTCAACTATTACATGAATGCCCTACTACACCTCTACCTTCATTCAAGCAAGCTTATCCCCAACTAATAATCATCTACCGTATGTTCGCTGTCATGGTATATTATAGTATCATGAACAGAACATCAAGTATAGCTACCTGATGACATATGTGTGTTCTCTAACACATCTCACATTCATATATGTTGACTGTTTTAAACACTGCATCCTCACAAGTCCATCCATACGGAGCTTTTCAACACGGTAGATTTGGATAGACATCGATCCGATTGGATTGATATGGGCTCAAATTGGCAACTGTAGCATAAGCAGCAAAAGCAAAACATTTACACAAAATGACCATATAACCCCCTCCTTTACCACTGGCCTGACATCCAAACTGAATTCTCTACAGTAAACACATTAGGTGCTAGGCTGCCTCCCCACTCGCCCCCCAAAGAAACCCAAACATCCAAAAGACTAACAAAACTGAAATGGGGGTAAAATGTGATTTAAATCTGATTCTAGCTACAGTAGATCATAGAAGGCTGTTCTGCTAGGCTAGCTAGGGAGGATCCTCCTGCTACACACATACCCATGACAATAAGGGCATATTGTACACATACAGTAGTATGCTTCACAATTGTGAGCCATTCGACAACATTTAAACATCACATTGCTTACAGTACAGTAGCCATGGGACAAACCATGCGGTGAGACCAAACATTCTAGTTTCAGACCAGACATTCTAGTTTCTCCTTCACTGATGTGCAATGAGGAGAAACTCCCATCTGGATTTAGATCAAACTTTATTAGCTATAGTACATGATGACAAATGGGGAAAAAGTTCATTTGGGTGGGGGCTTTTTATTGTCCAATTCCAAAGAGCTTTATGCCTCGCAGTACTGCATAAAGTGTGAGCAGCACGTCTTAGAGGCATGACGATGGCCCTTTTGGAGAAACCAGTTAATATGGTGTAACTGACCCAGTAGCCATGGTAACACTATCTTTAGTATATCCATACCATAATACCCAGATCCCCTATAAATGCTCTTTGTTAATTTATCTGACTGGTCGTTACTAGTTTGAATTGGGCAACCAATATAAATACTATTGATCTTATTCCTAGATCTGTCATAATAATATACTATAATCTAAAATCTCTAAACTGTGGAGATTAAAAAACCTCCACAATGATTGTGAAAAGCATAGCCATTTAAAAGCCGTTTGTCTAATTCATTGAATTTGTCTATCAGTTTCTTACTCTGCCCTTATTCACAACCCAATGGTGAAGATGGAGGTCTAGTATACTGGTATACTAATTAGCAGCGCATCCTGGGAAAGCTCTCCAAACATTAAAGAGAACAACATCAAGGCCTTGTTTAAATATTACAACCCAGGATTGCTGGAAGCTGAAATGTATTAGATAAGAAATGTGTAAAACACTCAAACACACTGAGAAAGTAGATCCAACATTCTAATGATAACTTTTTTTGAATATATCAGTCTTCCCCTTATTCTGATTGGCTTTGGCATGGAGCTCCACCAATCGCCTACTTCCTGCCCCGCCCTCTCACCTCCACTGTGATAGGCTGATTGGTAGATGATTATGATTGGGTAAAAGGTGTGCAATCTCAGGCAGCTATTTGAAACAGCACTGAAATGGACAAACATGAATAGAATACATAGTTATTCATGTCATTCTCTTTGCATTAAGGCCAAACTTAGTTTAACTATAACTCACACATACATACACAGATATGCAATTACACCATTATGTCAAATCTGCACACTTAAAATAATTTGCATAATAATAACTGATAAGTCTCATGATGATAAATAAAGATTAAAAGTAAAAGTGAGTGAGTGAGAGAAGAGGATGGGTGTGTGAACCCTGTAGAAGGCTAGAGTATATACACCACATAATGTCACCGGGCCCCTGGGGGAGGGGGATATCTGTTCTGGGGTCAGCACATTGTAGCCTGGATCCCAACTGAATTGATCCTCTTCACAATTGCCAAACTGAAGATGCACAGCAAACCAATTGTGAAACATAGTAATTCAGTTGGGATCCAGGATAAGCACAGAGGGCCTCATGTCCCAGACAGACAGCTATTGCTGCTACAAAAACTAAGATTAACTTTCTCACTTCAGAGAAGTGCCTGCTGGGAGTTGTAGTTGCTACGAGCTGAGCCACGCACTTCTGGTAGCACAGTCCAGTTCACGTCTTGTTGCTACCACAGAGGCATTGAGGGGTTGTGAGTTAGATAGCTCGTCAGGGGAAAGGAGAGAGTGAGAAAGAGAGCGAGGGACAGCATATAGCAGGGCACTTCTAATTTCAGTGTGGCTAGCAGCCATGGCCAGCTCCAGTCATGTCCCAGTGGAGTAAAGGGTAGAGATAAGCAGAGTTTCACATTTAGCTGAGTCTGGCTCTCTGCTGGGTCTCTCTCTGTCTGTCGTCATCCAGTCAACACACAGGGGAAGGGCTAGGGAGGGAGGATATAGTATAGACTCATACCTGACTTCCCACCCTCTGTCCCCAACCCACCAATCGCACTGTTCTGTTCTGTTGTCTTGACTCTGCCCTGGTAGGCCATTAGGATCTGAAGGTGAAGGCACTGGTAGACACAGTTGGTGAGGAGGGGGAAAGAGGGGGATGAGGACTGACTTCCCCTTGCCCCTCAGCTTGCTCCCCGAAATGTCCAGGTGTACAATCACTCAAACCAAACAGATGGGAGGAGACCTGGATCTACTGTCCAATAACACAGGAGGAGGGAATTCCAAGTCGCAACAGCCCTGGAGCTCAGCCAACCACAGCAGCGCAATCACTGGGGCATGGCCAATGGGATGGAATGCAAAACGTCTGTGCGTGGCATATACATCCGTTTCATTGATGCGGCAGAGAGTGAGAGGGCGTGTTGAGAGCAACAGTTTTTCCTGATTGGATAGTTGTGCAACAGAGGTGTTTTGTCTTCCCCTCAACATCAGGTTGGCAAATAAGCATGTATGTCTGTCTGTCGGTCTGTCTGTCTGTCTTTGAGGACAAAGCAGAGGTTGGTTGTGTTTGTGAGTGTGTATTTGTGAGTTTGTGTGTCTGTGTCTGTCTGGTCTTGTCTCGGAGTCGATTGTGTGTGTGGAGATAAATAGATAGATCAGCATTAAATGTAGTTTCCCTGAACATTGCTTTTAATGAGTTTTGGCACACTGCGGTTCTTGACTGGTTTGAGTTGAGGTGTGTTGAGGGCTGAGGTACTGGAGGTGATGGGGAAAGAAGGGTAGGGTCAGGGTGAGGAGTCAGTTCTGTACTGGCCACAGAGTCACAGTGTGTCTGTCCAGTAGTCTCATTTGCAACGTGGAAGGGGAGGGGATTCACATTAAGGAATTTTGTTATTGGAGCAGATCACTCTTCTTATTGAGGGAGTAAGAAACCTGCAGAGATGAAAAACATCAGAAATCTGAATATACTGAGGGCTAACATGTGATGCTGAAACAAAACAATACAAAGAAAGAACTCGACTGAACTAAAAGGTATAATACTGTACCATATTTTTCCTGTTTTGTGTCAATACAATAGAACATTTGTTTGGGAAACTCTACGGTGGAAATGTTTCCCACAGAATATTAAAGTGACTTATCACAGTAACGCATTAATATCAACAACACTCAGTAAATGTGGAATTTACCTGTGGAGAAAAGTAGCGAGGCCCTTTAGTCTGAGGGATGTTCTGGACACGATCTGTTCACCTCAAACCACTCATCAATACAGCTGACAGAGAGAACAGGAGACACAGTCAGGAAGAACATAGCACATACTACATACAGTGCATTTGGAAATTATTCAGACCCCTTGACTTTTTCCGCATTTTCTTATGTTACAGCCTTATTCTAAAATGGATGAAATAAATGTTTTTTTCATCAATCTACACAAAGCGGAAACAGGTTTTTATATATTTTTTCAAATTTATAAAAAATAAAAACAGAAATACCTTATTTACATAAGTATTCAGACCCTTCGCTATGAGACTCTAAATTGAGCTGAGGTGCATCCTGTTTCTATTGACCATCCTTGAGATGTTTCTACTATTTGATTGGACTCCACCTGTGGTCAATTCAATTGAATGGACATGATTTGGAAAATCACACACCTGTCTATAAAAGGTCCCACAGTTGACAGTGCATGTCAGAGCAAAAACCAAGCCATGAGGTTGAAGGAATTGACCGTAGAGCTCCGAGACAGGATTGTGTTGAGGCACAGATCTGGGGAAGGGTACCAAAAAAGGTCTGCAGCATCAAAGGTCTCCAAGAACACAGTGGCCTCCATCATTCTTAAATGGAAGAAGTTTGGAACCACCAAGACTCTTCCTAGAGCTGGCCGCCCGGCCAATCTGAGCAATCGGGGGAGAAGGGCCTTGTTCAGGGAGGTGACCAAGAACCCGATGGTCACTCTGACAGAGCTCCAGAGTGGCGATGGGAGAAACTTCCAGAAGGACAACCATCTCTGCAGCACCACCAATCAGGCCTTTATGGTAGAGTGGCCAGACGGAAGCCACTCCTCAGTAAAAGGCACATGACAGCCCACTTGTATTTTGCCATAAGGCATCTAAAAGACTCTCAGACCACGGAAAAACAAGATTCTCTGGTCTGATGAAACCAAGGTTGAACTCTTTGGCCTGAATGCCAAGCATCACGTCTGGAGGAAACATGGCACCACTCCTATAGGGAAGCATGGTGGTGGATGCGTGATGCATCATGCTGTGGGAATGTTTTTCAGCGACAGGGCCTGGGAGACTAGTCAGGATCGAGGGAAAGATGAGCGAAGCAAAGAACAGAGAGACCCCTGATGATAACCTGTAGCGCATTACCCAAGAAGACTCGAGGACGTAATCACTGCCAAATGTGGTTCAACAAAGTACTGAGTAAAGGGTCTGAATACTTATGTAAATGTGATATTTCAGTTTTATCATTTTAATAAATTGGCCAAAAAAATCTAAAAACCTGTTTATGCTTTGTCATTAACGGGTATTGCTGGTAGATTGATGATGGAAAAAACAATTTAATCCATTTTAGAATAAGGCTGTAACCTAAAACAAATGTGGAAAAAGCCAAGGGTCTGAATACTTTCCGAATGCACTGTATATAGAACAAAAGAAGGAATGGGGGAGGGAGACAGAGCGAGAGAGCAGGAATGATGATGCATTCACATACCGGTTGAGGAAAACAGGAGAGATCCCTCATCATAGGTTGTACAGAAACATGTAGTGATATAGAGAGGGGGAGAGAAAGAGAGAGGTATACAGAAAGAAGAGGAGAGAGAGGGATAGAGAGAGGGGGACTTACCCTTTGTGGTATATGCAGAGACAGGGCAGGCGAGCAATGGTGTCCCCCTGTACCAGCTCCTCAAGACAGATTGCACATTCCCCTGCATCCTTACTCAGGACGTCCTCTGGAGGGAGAGAGAGAGAGAGAGAGTGTGAGTGAGTGAGTGAGTGAGTGAGTGAGTGAGTGAGTGAGTGAGTGAGTGAGAGCCAGACTGCCCATTTAATCAACAAGGCCAAAACCAGCTGTACTGTCCTCCTCCACAGCCTTGTCAAAGCCTGCAAACAGCCCTAGTCACAGCCTGCAAAGAACCACAGGGCTGGAGCGTGGCTGGAGAGAGAGAGAGAAAGATAGAGAGAACACCTATGAGGATCAAAACACACACACCAAAATGATACCGCCATGATTGGCGAAGAATGATTTCATTTACACTTCAATTCCTGAAGGGGGAGCTCTATATCCATGGTTAAACCCTAGTGGTCCATATGGACCAAACTGGCATTGGGAGCAGGCTCTAATGCAGTGGGACATGTGATGTCATGATGAGAGGAGGAGGAGGTGGAGAGGTGCATTTGGTCTTTCCTCCTTACAAACAACAACACACATAGTTTAAAGCAAGTGCTGTTCTGCATTAAGCTCTCAATAGTGTGGAATTGATAGGAGGAATCCCACTACTACAGTGTTCTGTTATCGCTCCAAATCAAATCAAATTGCATTGGTCACATACACATGGTTAGCAGATGTTAATGCGAGTGTAGCGAAATGCTGACAACACAGCATTTCTCTGTCATAGGATCCCTCCTGAGGTCTCAGAACGGCATTACAACCATCTATTCTCTATACTATCTAGCACAACTACAACCAAATCAATGGATTGTCAGTCGAGGTTAACCTTTAGTGGTTGATGACCGTTTCTGAATGAGCAAACGGGACATTCACAATTATTCCCAATTAATCTTGCCTAAAATAATTTATTTACTTCTGCCTTCACACAACACAAGTGTGAGTCCAAAATGGCACCATTATTAAACAGGAGACCTGGTCAAAAGTAGTGTACTATATAGGGAATAGGGTGCCATATCAGACTCACTCAGTGTTTGCATACCTGTTCCATTGTGTCTGCCTGGGTTAATAATTTGCATAACTCAACCACTATCTTTATTTCAACAGTTGGTTCTGTGGTTGTATATGTCATGTTATCTACAGCCCTCAGACCAAATCCTGCTTCAATAATTGATTATTTACTCATACTGGAAGCAAGTGAGAATGAAAACTGCTCTCATGCAGAGTTCATTGTGTGCAGTGTGTGTACATGCACACACCTACTTAAATACACACAAACACACATCTGCATACACAACAACACGCACAAACTTGCTTCCACTGTGAAGGTTAACCCAGGACTGGGCAGGACAGGGGTATGTATGGGTCCAGTCAAAGGAGAACTCTCTCTCTCTCTCCCTCTCACTCCCCCTCTCTCCCTCTCTCCTCCCTCCCTCCCTCCCTCCCTCCCTCCATCTCCATCCCTCTCTCCGCCTGCTGTCCTGCTCTCTGTTTAACACACGCTGAGTGTGTTGGTCAGTTCTTACTTGAACAGTAGCCTGGTGTTTTAATGAAGCCATAACACTCTGGTGTGTGTGCATTTACATGTGTATGTGTCCTTTTTCTGAGTCCCTTGCCCCCAATCTGTGTTTCCTGTAGCTGTCAGCTGAGCCTGTAACATGTGTTTCTATAAAACATCAGATAAAAAGAACCAACAATTGAGAGAGAGAGAGAGAGAGAGAGAGAGAGAGAGAGAGAGAGAAAGAGAGAAAGAAAGAGAGAAAGAGAAAGAGAGAGAGAGGGAGAGAAAGAGAGAGGGAGAGAAAGAGAGAGGGATGGAGGTGGCTATGTTTATTGTTGTAACACTGTACATAGCCATAATATGACATTTGAAATGTCTCTATTCCTCTTTTGTGACTGTCATGTTTACAGTACATTTTGATTGTGTATGTTACCTTTGTTAATTATCTATTTAACTTGTTTGGCAATGTAAACATATGTTTCCTATGCCAATAAAGCCCTTTGAGTTGAAATGAGAGAGAAAAAGAGGGAGAGAGAGAGACAGGGAGGGAGGGAGCGAGAGAGAGATCGAGAGAGTGGGAGAGAGATATCATTCCTCTATAAATAATCTACTACCACTTGAGTTTTGATGTTGGTGACCTTACACGTACACGCACACACGTACACAAAAACATACGTACACACACGTACACACACCCACACCCAAACATTGCAGGAGGTGTCTTCAGCTGGAATATGATGCAATTTCAAGAAAATTGTTATTATTATTTAATTAGAGTTCAATATTATTTCATTATAGTCCAATTCAAAAGCTTTAAGAATTATGTGTTGGAGATATCGGACCCCTTCTATCCCCTTCTATCCCACAGTGTTAGTTTCCTTGTTAAATTGCCCTCCATTTGGCAAATCTGACCATACTTCTATCGTCCTGATTACTGCTTACAATCAAAAATAAAAGCAGGAAGCACCAGTGACTCGGCCAATAAAAAAGTGGTCAGATGAAGCAGATGATAAACTACAGGCCTGTTTTGCTACAGACTGGAATATGTTTCGGGATTCTTCCGAATGCATTGAGGAGTACACCACATCAGTCACTGGTTTAATCAATAAGTGTTATGTACTTGAGTGAAGACCCAAAAGCGGTTTTAACAGAAAACAGAGTTCTTTAATGAAAAACAGGAATGGCATAAATCCTCTTCCAATGTAGTCAATGGAACAAAAAGAACGTTAGTATAATGCAGGATGCACCTGCCAGGCAGACTCCGACAGGATAGGACAAGGTGGAAGCAAACGGGACGACAGCTTGCTTCTGGCATCAAAAACACAAACAAGAATCAGACACTGAAAGTAGCAGGAACAGAGAGAGAAATAGAGACCTAATCAGAGGGGGAAGAGAGAACAGGTGGGAAGGAGTGAATGAGCTAGTTAGGGGAGATGTAGAACAGCTGAAGAATGAGAGACAGAGAAGGTAACCTAAAAAGACCAGCAGAGAGAGACAGAGTGAAGAGAAAGGACAGGAACAGACATAACAAGACATGACAGTACCCCCCCACTCACCGAGCGCCTCCTGGCGCACTCGAGGAGGAAACCTGGCGGCAACGGAGGAAATCATCGATCAGCGAACGGTCCAGCACGTCCCGAGAGGGAACCCAACTCCTCTCCTCAGGACCGTACCCCTCCCAATCCACTAGGTACTGATGACCACGGCCCCGAGGACGCATGTCCAAAATCTTACGGACCCTGTAGATGGGTGCGCCTCGACAAGGATGGGGGGAGGGACGAGCGGGGGCGCGAAGAACGGGCTTAATACAGGAGACATGGAAGACCGGGTGAACGCGACGAAGATAGCGCGGGAGAAGAAGTCGCACTGCGACAGGATTAATGACCTGAGAAATACGGAACGGACCAATGAACCGCGGGGCCAACTTGCGAGAAGCTGTCTTAAGGGGAAGGTTCTGAGTGGAGAGCCATACTCTCTGACCTCAACAATATCGAGGCTACTCTGAAAAGGAGATAGACCGGTAGCAGACGAGGGAAGCGAGTTGTGGGCGTACTCTGCCCAGGGGAGCTGTTCTGACCAAGACGCAGGGTTACGAAAAGAAAGACTGCGTAAAATGCGACCGACAGTCTGATTGGCCCGTTCGGCTTGACCGTTAGACTGGGGATGAAAGCCGGACGAGAGACTGACGGAAGCCCCAATCAAACGGCAAAACTCCCTCCAAAATTGAGACGTGAACTGCGGGCCTCTGTCGGAAACGACGTCAGACGGAAGGCCATAAATTCGGAAAACATTCACGATAATGATCTGAGCCGTCTCCTTAGCAGAAGGGAGCTTAGCGAGAGGAATGAAATGAGCCGCCTTAGAGAATCTATCGACAACCGTAAGAATAACTGTCTTCCCCGCTGATGAAGGCAGTCCGGTGATAAAATCTAAAGCGATGTGAGACCACGGTCGAGAGGGAATGGGAAGCGGTCTGAGACGGCCGGCAGGAGGAGAGTTCCCAGATTTAGTCTGCGCGCAGACCGAACAAGCGGCGACAAATCGACGCGCGTCACGTTCCCGAGTGGGCCACCAGAAACGCTGGCGAATGGAAGCGAGCGTACCCGAACGCCGGGGTGGCCGGCTAACTTGGCAGAGTGGGCCCACTGAAGAACGGCCGGACGAGAAGGAACGGAAACGAACAGAAGGTTCCAAGGACAAGCTCGCGGCGACGGAGTGTGAGCGAGTGCTTGCTTTACCTGCCTCTCAATTCCCCAGACAGTCAACCCGACAACACGCCCCTCAGGGAGAATCCCTCGGGGTAGGTGGAGACCTCAGAAGAACTGAAGAGACGAGATAAAGCATCAGGCTTGGTGTTCTTTGAGCCCGGACGATAAGAAATCACAAACTCGAAACGAGCGAAAAACAGAGCCCAACGAGCCTGACGCGCATTAAGTCGTTTGGCTGAACGGATGTACTCAAGGTTCCTATGGTCAGTCCAAACGACAAAAGGAACGGTCGCCCCCTCCAACCACTGTCGCCATTCGCCTAGGGCTAAGCGGATGGCGAGCAGTTCGCGATTACCAACATCATAGTTACGTTCTGACGGCGATAAGCGATGAGAGAAAAACGCGCAAGGATGGACCTTGCCGTCAGAGAGAGCGCTGAGAGAGAATGGCTCCCACGCCCACCTCTGACGCGTCAACCTCAACAACAAACTGACTAGAGATGTCAGGTGTAACAAGAATAGGTGCGGATGTAAAACGATTCTTAAGAAGATCAAAAGCTCCCTGGGCGGAAACGGACCACTTAAAGCACGTCTTAACAGAAGTAAGGGCTGTGAGGGGAGCTGCCACCTGACCGAAATTACGGATGAAACGACAATAGAAATTAGCGAAGCCCAGAAAGCGCTGCAGCTCGACGCGTGACTTAGGAACGGGCCAATCAATGACAGCCTGGACCTTAGCGGGATCCATCTTAATGCCCTCAGCGGAAATAACGGAACCGAGAAAAGGGACAGAGGCGGCATGAAAAGTGCACTTCTCAGCCTTCACATAAAGACAGTTCTCCAAAAGGCGCTGGAGGACGCGTCGCACGTGCTGAACATGAATCGAGAGAGACGGTGAAAAAATCAGGATATCGTCCATGTAAACGAAAACAAAAATGTTCAGCATGTCTCTCAGGACGTCGTTAACTAGTGCCTGAAAGACAGCTGGAGCGTTAACGAGGCCGAAAGGAAGAACCCGGTATTCAAAGTGCCCTAACGGAGTGTTAAACGCCGTCTTCCACTCGTCCCCTCCCTGATGCGCACGAGATGGTAGGCGTTACGAAGGTCCAATTTGGTGAAAAACCTGGCTCCCTGCAGGATCTCGAAGGCTGAAGACATAAGAGGAAGCGGATAACGATTCTTAACTGTTATGTCATTCAGCCCTCGATAATCCACGCATGGGCGCAGGGACCCGTCCTTCTTCTGAACAAAAAAACCCCGCTCCGGCGGGAGAGGAGGAGGAGACTATGGTACCGGCGTCGAGCGAAACCGACAAATAATCCTCGAGAGCCTTACGTTCGGGAGCCGACAGAGAGTATAATCTACCCGGGGGAGTAGTTCCCGGAAGGAGATCAATACTACAGTCATACGACCGGTGTGGAGGGAGAGAAGTGGCCTTGGAACGACTGAACACCGTGCGCAGATCGTGATACTCCTCCGGCACCCCTGTCAAATCGCCAGGCTCCTCCTGTGAAGAAGAGACAGAGGAAACAGGAGGGATAGCAGACATTAAACAGGTCACATGACACGAAACATTCCAGGATAGGATAGCATTACTAGACCAATTAATAGAAGGGTTATGGCGCACTAGCCAGGGATGACCCAAAACAACAGGTGTAAAAGGTGAACGAAAAATTAAAAAAGAAATGGTTTCGCTATGATTACCAGAGACAGTGAGGGTTAAAGGCAGCGTCTCACGCTGAATCTTGGGGAGAGAACTACCATCTAAAGCGAACAAGGCCGTGGGCTCCCCTAACTGTCTGAGAGGAATGTCATGTTCCCGAGCCCAGGTCTCGTCCATAAAACAGCCCTCCGCCCCAGAGTCTATCAAGGCACTGCAGGAAGCAGATGAACCGGGCCAGCGGAGATGGACCGGAAAGGTAGTGCGTGATCCAGAAGGAGAGGCCTGAGTAGTTGCGCTCACCAGTAGCCCTCCTCTTACTGATGAGCTCTGGCTTTTACTGGACATGAGGTGACAAAATGACCAGCGGAGCCGCAGTAGAGACAGAGGCGATTGGTGATTCTCCGTTCCTTCTCCTTGGCCGAGATGCGGATACCCCCAGCTGCATAGGCTCAGCATCCGAGCCGGCGGAGGAGGGTGGCAGTGATGCGGCAGGTGGCAGTGATGTGGAGAGGGGAGCAACGGAGAACGCGAGCTCCTTTCCACGAGCTCGGAGACGAAGATCAAACCGTCGCTCTATGCGAATAGCGAGAGCTATTAAGGAGTCCAGACTGGAAGGAACCTCCCGGGAGAGGATCTCATCCTTAACATCGACAAGGAGACCCTCCAGAAAACGAGCGAGCAAAGCCGGCTCGTTCCAGTCACTAGAGGCAGCGAGAGTGCGAAACTCAATAGAATAATCCGTTATGGATCGATTCCCCTGACATAGGGAAGACAGGGCCCTGGAAGCCTCCTCTCCAAAAACAGAACGGTCAAAAACCCGTATCATCTCCTCCTTAAAGTCCTGATACTGGTTAATACACTCAGCCCTCGCCTCCCAGATTGCCGTGCCCCACTCACGCGCCCGTCCGGTAAGGAGAGAAATGACGTAGGCGATGCGGGCTGCGCTCCTGGAGTAAGTGTTGGGCTGGAGAGAGAACACCACATCACACTGAGTGAGGAATGAGCGGCACTCAGTGGGCTCCCCAGAGTAACACGGCGGGTTGTTGATCCTGGGCTCCGGAGACTCGGAAACCCTGGAAGTGGGCGGTGTATCGAGAGGTGGAGTTGGTGAACCTGTCTTGTGAGGTCGGAGACTTGGACGGCCAGGGTCTCAACGGCATGTCGAGCAGCAGACAATTCCTCCTCGTGTCTGCCTAGCATCGCTCCCTGGATCTCGACGGCGGAGTGAAAAGGGTCCGGAGCCGCTGGGTCCATTCTTGGTCTGATTCTTCTGTTATGTACTTGAGTGAAGACCCAAAAGCGGTTTTAACAGAAAACAGAGTTCTTTAATGAAAAACAGGAATGGCATAAATCCTCTTCCAACGTAGTCAATGGAACAAAAAGAACGTTAGTATAATGCAGGATGCACCTGCCAGGCAGACTCCGACAGGATAGGACAAGGTGGAAGCAAACGGGACGACAGCTTGCTTCTGGCATCAAAAACACAAACAAGAATCAGACACTGAAAGTAGCAGGAACAGAGAGAGAAATAGAGACCTAATCAGAGGGGAAGAGAGAACAGGTGGGAAGGAGTGAATGAGCTAGTTAGGGGAGATGTAGAACAGCTGAAGAATGAGAGACAGAGAAGGTAACCTAAAAAGACCAGCAGAGAGAGACAGAGTGAAGAGAAAGGACAGGAACAGACATAACAAGACATGACAATAAGTGCATTGATGATGTCATCCCCACAGTGACTGTGCGTACATACTCTAAACAGAAGCCATGGATTACAGGCAACATCCGCACTGAGCTAAAGGCTAGAGCTGCCACTTTCAAGGAGCGGGACTCTAACCCGGAAGCTTATGAGAAATACCGTTATGCCCTCCGACGAACCATCAATCAGGCAAGCATGCGCTGACCAACTGGCAAATGTATTCACTGACAATTTCAATCTCTCCCTGTCTGAGTCTGTAATACCAACATGTTTCAAGCAGATAGTCCCTGTGCCCAAGAACACTAAGGTAACCTGCCTAAATGACTACCGACCTATAGCACTCACGTCTGTAGCCATGAAGTGCTTTGAAAGGCTGGTCATGGCTCACATTAACACCATCATCCCAGAAATCCTAGACCCACTCCAATTTGCATATCGCCCCAACAGATCCACCGATGATGCAATCTCTAGTGCGCTCAAAGCTCATCACTAAGCTAAGGACCCAGGGACTAAACACCTCCCTCTGCAACTGGATCCTGGACTTCCTGACGGGTAAGGGTAGGTAACAACACATCCGCCATGCTGATCCTCAAAACGGGGGCCCCTCAGGGGTGTGTGCTCTGTCCCCTCCTGTACTCCCTGTTCAACCATTACTGCATGGCCAAGCACGACTCCAACACCATCATTAAGTTTGCCGACGACACAACAATGATCACCGACAATGATGAGACTAGAGGTCGACACTTTGTTTTTGCATTATTTAAACCAAATTGAACATGTTTCATTATTTATTTGAGGCTAAATTGATTTTATTGATGTATTATATTAAGTTAAAATAAGTGTTCATTCAGTATTGTTGTAATTGTCATTATTACAAATATATATATTTTTAAATCGTCCGAATAATCGGTATTGGCTTTTTTGGTCCTCCAATAATCGGTATTGGTATCGCTTTGAAAAATCATAATTGGTCGACCTATAGATGAGACAGGGAGAAGGTCAGAGACCTGACCGTGTGGTGCAAGGACAACAACCTCTCCCTCAATGTGATCAAGACAAAGGAGATGATTGTGGACTACAGGAAAAGGAGGGAACGAGCACACCCCCATTCTCACCGACGGGGCTGTAGTGGAGCAGATTGAGAACTTCAAGTTCCTTGGCGTCCACATCACCAACAAACTAACATGGTCCAAGCACACCAAGACAGTCATGAAGAGGGCACCACAACACCTATTCCACTTCACTAGACTGAAAAGATTTGGCATAGGTCCTCAGATCCTCAAAAGGTTCTACAGCTGCACCATCGAGAGCACCCTGATGGGTTGCATCACTGCCTGGTATGGCAACTGCTCAGAGGGTAGTGCGTACGG